>NC_090654.1:31480065-31780065 GCF_040937935.1 Hyperolius riggenbachi
AGGCTTGCTGTGATAGATGGAACCATGAATTCTACTGTCTACCAAAAAATCCTGAAGTAGAATGTCCGGCCATCTGTTCATCAACTCAAGCTGAAGCGATCTTGGGTGCTGCAGCAGGACAATGACCCAAAACACACCAGCAAATCCACCTCTCAATGGCTGAAGAAAAACAAAATGAAGACTTTGGAGTGGCCTAGTCAAAGTCCTGACCTGAATCCTATTGAGATGTTGTGGCATGACCTTAAAAAGGAAGAAAACCCTCAAATAAAGCTGAATTACAACAATTCTGCAAAGATGAGTGGGCCAAAATTACTCCAGAGCGCTGTAAAAGACTCGTTGCAAGTTATCGCAAACGCTTGATTGCAGTTATTGCTGCTAAGGGTGGCCCAACCAGTTATTAGGTTCAGGGGGCAATTTCTTTTTCACACAGGGCCATGTAGGTTTTGAGGTTTTTTTTCTCACTAAATAATAAAAACCATCATTTAAAACTGCATTTTGTGTTCAATTATGTTATCTTTGACTAATCGTTAACGGTTTTTGATGAGCAGAAACATTTAAGTGTGACAAACATGTAAAAGAATAAGAAATCAGGAAGGGGGCAAATAGTTTTTCACACCACTGTATATATGTCCTCTATAATAAAACCCCTGTGTCCCTGCGTCACGCTGTCCCTGTGTAGCTGGGTCCGTGCTTTTTGCTAGCCTCACAGAGACAGGAGGACGGGGCCAGGGAGCTAGGCAGGCGGGTGTGCGCGTGGCCCGTGTCCGGCGGGTGCACGCGCGCTCATGCGCAGTAACATGTGGCGGCGAGAAACAGACCCTAGAACACGTTTTTAAACGGTCTTGGGTCTGCTAGTATATAATGATTTACATATTAGCTTGCAAAATATATGGTTAAGCAGATTATGTGTTACCCTCCTAAATGGTTAAGTGACTCATATTTTGAGACCCGATTCTGTTGCGTGGTTATATTTACACTCATTCACATCTCAAAATCTCACTAAGACTACAAACTTTTCATGTTGTGGTTTGACATTAAAGACTGTTGAATTATAATGATCATTAATCCACATTGTCTAAAAACGTTGTAACCTGATAAATTGTTATTTTGAACATTCCTTATACAGTATAACAACAACGTCAAGTGACAAAGTAGTGTCAAGATTTGTGGCTGTCAGCTGTAGGGGATACAAATTTGATCATTATAAATAGTACAGAACTATGACAATCACTAGGTTTCTAAATTAAATTTGTACAAAACTAATTGACATGCTGGTAGAATTATATGTAAAATTATTTAGTTTTTACGAATAAAACGTCACTCTACATACTAGTGTAGTTGTAGTAAAGAAACATTTTCAGTACTGTCATTTCATTGATGCGTAGTAGTTTTTCTACATTATGTTGAGGTTGGAAACTTTTCGTTGAATAAAATGGGTCATTGCCTTATCCTCCTCTACTCTTCCCTCTGTCAAAAATGCTACCTGTCACCTTGTACGTTAGTTTGTTTGACAGTGTGTGTTTCAATAAAAGATACAAAGAACAACAAAATACACAGTTTATCTGCATTTAAAAAAAAAAAATCTGTGGATGTTGAAACTGGGTCCAAAAAGGGGTTTAATTCTAATGATTGTGCCATTTTTACTAAAATGCCATAACAAGAAAAAAGCAATAGAAAAATGTATAAATATTTGTATTTATGTGAAATATGTATGCATGAAAATATGATTTTTATTTTCCTACAAAAACATAAAGACTTGTGTATATATATATATATATATATATATATATATATATATATATATATATATATATATATATATATATATATATATTAATGCTAGAATTGTTCAACTTTGCTTCCTATAGCTCTAAACCATGGCGATATTAAAGCGCTCTAACACCCAACATTTCAACATTTTTAAAAGATTGCTTACAGCTTACAAACTATTATGCCAGATTTTTTTTAAGCAGAAATTCACTGAATGGGTTGAACATGACATTTTAGTGTTGCATTTAGCTAGAAATCCAGGTCTGTGCTTAGGTTTAGATACAAATGTATCTATTTACAATGTAAATAAACCAACACCTCTCTGAGAGAGTACAGAGTGCTTCCCAGACAGGTTTTTCAGAGGTCTATTTGCATTCCAAACAAAGATACATTTGTATCTAAACCTCAGCACAGACATGGATTTCTAGCTAAATGCAAAACTAAAATGTCATGTTTAACCCATTCAGTGAATTTCTGCTTAAAAGAAAATCTGGCATAATAGTCTCTAGTCTCTAATAGCAATCTTTTAAAGCAAAGTTGAAATGCTGGGTGTTAGACCGCTTTAAGCAATAAAAATGTATTGTCAATTTTGAAGAACTAATAAATAATACAATTCTATTGCACCTGTTAAAATGGTATTGTTTTTCGACCTTCACCTAAAAAATTATCAAATCAAAGTGGGGTTTGTGTTTGCGAATAGGTGGTTGTGGAATTGCTCCTGAATTTTTTTAAAATCCAGGGCATCCTAAGTTTATTTAAAAACTTACTGTGGCTACAGCATGATTGCAATCATACAACTGCTAACTTATTAACCTTTCAACCACCATTGTGTTTCCTTGTGACCCAAGCAAGGACTTCACTCTCTTAGGCCTTTTTGCAATTTTTTTTCGCAATTCCCGGTGCTTGGGTGGGTGGTGTGTTTTTGTTAAAAGCGCTTTTCCAAGCGCTTTCCCAAAGTGGTTTTTTAGTTCACTCCCTGGCGCAAGTCAGGAAGTGAACTCTTTGACCCGGAAAAGAATAAATACAATGCATTTATTCTTAAAAATGCGAACGCAATTGCTGCACAAATCGATTTTGTGTGCTTTTGTGTTTTTCCTATACCTTCCATTGAGGCAAAATCACCTGAAAACAAGTACAGGCAGCGCTTTGCTGAGCGGATTCGGAAACGAACCGCTCAGATGTGAACTCTCTCATAGGGAATCATTGCACAAGTGTTTTTAGGGCAATTCTGAAAATCACCTGTGCTTGAAAAAAGGGCAAAAACGCCCTTAGTGCGAACGAGCCCTTACCACCTAACTAATAGACATATTTTTTAGAAAAACCCAGTTCAGATTTGCTAGATGACACCTGATATCCCTGTTGGTGGTGCCTTACAAATCACGTCCATTATTAAATCGGTGTAGAGGCAAAAGCTGTTGTCCAATTTAGCCAAAACCATCTGGACTGGAAGCTAAACATCTTTAAATAGCTATAGATACCTGGAAGAGTTGCGGATAGCTTCATTGCATCAAGAAAACAATTTATGGAGATCATTTTTTTCATCTTCCAACTTTTCAGCAAATAAAAAAGTTTCAAAAAGTAAGAGAAAAACGACTGTCAAAATGATCACATTTCTTTGCTTGCTGGTGTCTCAAAATGCATTTTATTGATAAGGTGTGAAAATATCCCCTAGGACAAAATGTAGGCAAAAAAGTGAATTGGATATGGACCAATGGGCCCTATCCAATTCACTTTTCTCCTAAGTTTTCTCCTGGGTGAATCGTCTCATCGTATCAATAAAATGCATTTTAAGCCACCAGCGAGCAAAAAAATACTCTGAATAATTTTGACGGTACTTTTTCACCTACTTTTTGGTACTTTTTCAGTTGCAGAGTACTGAAAAGTTATTTAAAAAGAAGATGAAAAATTATCTCTCAGGAGATAAATTTAGCGGAAAAAGTAAATTGGATCTTGCCCAATATCTCTTACTAGAGGCAGAAGACACTTTTCAAATCTTCATAGGTAAGAAGGAGCAAGACCAAAAGCATATTGAAAGTTTTTTTTTCCCACCGTAATCATTTACAATATTCAATTTGTCAAACTGATGGTTACTTTAGGTCAAGGTATTTTTTCTTTTTACTTTTGTAGGTGAGTTTTGTAAGCTGTGACCTAGATTAAGCCCTGAGACTTTTGGCTCACAAGACTGAAACCTTGAGTCAATTTTATCTTCTCAGTAGATCTATTATGCTGTGTTGTGTCTCAACATAAAAATACACTATTTTAGTGTGAAGCCCCCTCTATGTCTGAGCGATGCAGAGACCAAAATATTTCCTATGCTGTCAGCACAACGCATTTTGTTTTATGTAGCTACAGAGAGGTAGGTTTGTAGTTACCGTATTTAACATCCTCTGTCTTAGTAAAATGTGCAGAAAATTAGTCAAGAGATGCGCATGAAATTGCTCAATGTGCATATTTTTTAGAACCTAAATCCTTTTAATTAATTAAATAAACAGGGAAAGTATAAGATATTCGGTAAATTGACATTATAGTTACAACATCAAAGAAAAAGAAAGATCGATTTCAACTTTTTTTTAAAATACGTTTTGGGGGAAAAGAATGAAGATTTTAATTGATAAACCTCAATAATAAATACATAAATTATATTAACTTGGGTGTGTTCTAATGTAACGCGAGAAAGATAAATTATACTTACAAATTGTGGAATATTTTTTGCAAAAATACATTTTTTAATGTTTTTTTTCATTGTCTAATTTTTAATGACTGAGGTTTACATTTTGTAATGCAATGTAGATGTAAACCCCTATTTCATACGCCTATCTATCTATCTATCTATCTATCTATCTATCTATCTATCTATCTATCTATCTATCTATCTATCTATCTATCTATCTATCTATCTATCTATCTATCTATCTATCTACCTACCTACCTACCTATCTATCTATCTATCTATCTATCTATCTATCTATCTATCTATCTATCTATCTATCTATCTAATTGGTTTTTATATTTATCTACCTGTCTGTCTATCCATCTATGCTAGTAAACTTTTTAAAAAGTTGTTCCTTATTGGATGCGTTTTTATTTTTATATTGATCAGTTCTGCCAAAACGGATCGATTTTACCACCCCAGACCAAAGTTAAAAATTGGTTGTGACATTTACCTGACGGTTCGGTTCAGTTTTGGCATTGTGATAAAAGAGGTACAGAGAAATAATTATAGTAATACATGTGATATTAGGTACACAGAGTGACGGCATAAATGGTGTGCAGAAGTCTAGGCACTGGGTAACAAGGGGCACTTACCTCTCATAGTTGGTCTCTTCTGCTGATCTGCAACTGGGCGCGCTACAGCATCCATCCCTACATGTGGACCACAGATCGCAGGTGATATCCTCTGCTGCCTCTGGCCCAGCAGCCAATAGGGTGCAGGAGGCTGGATCTCCTCACCACAAGCAACCAATGACTAATCACATCTTGAACTTCAGCCGTAGCTGCTGAAATTGTCTGCAGTGCCATACCTGGGACAGATGTGAAGTCCCCTACAGGTGGATCAGGAAACTGCAAATACTGCCGAGGAGAGAACAAAAAAAACCCACAGGTCTCCACAGGCGTTTAAAGGGAACCCTAAAGTGAGAGAAATATAGAGGCAGCCATATTTATTTCCTTTTAAACAATGCATATTGCCTGGCTATCCTGCTGAATGCTGATCCTCTGCCTTTAATGCTTTTAGCCATAGACCCTGAACAAGCATGCAAATCAGGGGTTTCTGACTGGATTAGCTGCATGTTTATTCCAGTTGTGTGATTCAGATACTATTGCAGCCAAAGAGATCAGCAGGACCGGTATTGCTTATAAGGAAATAAATATGGAAGCCTCACTTTAGGTTCCCTTTAAACAGACACTGAAGCGAAAAAAAAATTATGATATTATGATTTGTATGTGTAGTACAGCTAAGAAATAAAACATTAAGATCAGATACATCAGTCTAATTGTTTCCAGTACAGAAAGAGTTAAGAAACTCCAGTTGTTATCTCTATGCAAACAAGCCATTAAGCTCTACGACTTTCAAAGTCGTGGAGAGGGCTGTTATCTGACTTTTATTATCTCAACTGTTACTGAACTATTTACTTTTTCTCTGCCAGAGGAGAGGTCATTAGTTCACAGAGTGCTCTGAAAGAATCATTTTGAATGCTGAGTGTTGTGTAATCTGCACATATTATAGAATGATGCAATGTTAGAAAAAACACTAAATACCTGAAATAAAAATATGAGAATATTTTCTTTGCTGCTAATCTTCTAGTAATTATTCACAGTACACAACCAAATCACTATATCATATTTTTTTTTTCGCTTCAGTGTCTCTTTAAGGGTTTATAGCTCCCAATTTAGCACAAAAATGCAGCGGCAACAAACACAAAGCACTTATAAGCTAGTGTCTGAGGATAGATAGATACAGTAGATAGATAGATAGATAGATAGATAGATAGATAGATAGATAGATAGATAGATAGATTTTTCCTTTTTCAACAACAACAACAACAAATAACATTTGTAAAGCGCTTTTCTCCCATGGGACTCAAAGTGCATGGCTCCGACCATCGTGGTACAGAGGAAGAATTTTATAAGTCCGGAAATGCCAGGCTAAACAGGTGGCTTTTCAGTCTGGATTTTAATAGCTCCAGGGATGGTGCTGTCTTTACTGGGTGTGGCAGGGAGTTCCAAAGAGTAGGGGCAGCATGACAGAAGGCTCTATCTCCAGATTTTTTGAGGTGCACTCTGGGAGTGACCAAGTTTATAGAACTTGCTGATCTGAGGTTGTGAGAGGTGTGGTGCAGCTTCAGCAAGTCCTTCATGTATCCAGGGCCCAGATTGTGCAGGGATTTGAATGTCAGCAGTCCAATCTTGATGAGTATTCTCCATTCTACTGGTAGCCAGTGCAGTGAGTGAAGGATCGGTGTAATGTGACAGTGGCGAGGCTGGTTTGTTAGCAATCTGGCAGCAACATTCTGCACTAATTGCAGGCGACGCAGGTCCTTTTTGGGGAGGCCAGCATAAAGGGCATTGCAGTAATCCAGCCGTGATGTGATGAAGGGAAGGCGCGGACCTGAACTCAGAACTTCCTCTCTGCTCTAAAAGATTCAAAACAGCATAATGACCTTTAAAGAATAACATTTCCTTGTTACAGCTGATACATACAAATCCTGCAATAAATCAGTGTGTCTACTTCCTGCTTTCATGAAAGCAGACATAGGGTTAACATCCTGTGTCAGCCAGCTGACACAGTTGAGAGATCAAAGTATACTTGTGATTAGTCGCAGATGAGGAGGAATCAGACAGGCTAAACTCTCTAAATACATACAGGGTGTATTTCTCGAAGTTTTCCTTTTGTCTTGTGCAAGAGTTCAGGTCCACTTTAAGTTACTGTTGTTTAATTTTATGTCTAGCAAATTGAACCCTGACAGTCATTGTGCATTGCATATAAAGGTAACATGTGCCAGTTTTCTTATCTTGCAGTGGTTGGACAGATCCGCGTCGTGTATCAGAGACCAGATATGAAGAAGGAGAATGGTGATGTGTTGAAGAGTCTAGCTGCGGACTGTGCAGGGAAATGTTCTGCGGGGCTTTGTGGCAGGGCTGTCGGGGCAGTAGCGGATTCGCTTTCCATTTCCTTTGTGTCTTCAGCATCTGATATTTTCTTTTTACACTTCCAGTTCTACTGAATGACTGCAGCCGTGCTTTAAAGGAGAAAGTACAGGATGTGCTACAGAAACGTCCCCTCTCTAATCATACAATAAGACTTATTGCAGCCAGCTTCACTTATTAAAGAGGCCCTGTAGTGACATATAGTAGAGTGCGGTAAATTATTCAGGATACCCACTTCAATGGCTGTTTCAGGAACAGAAACAGGGGTGTAATTAGAAATCACTGGGCCACCCTGCCAAACCTTGGATGGGGCCCAGCCTCTCCACTCTCCCCCCCCCCCCACCCCCTCGCCAAAAAAAGAAAAAGAAAATAAATTAAAAAAGCAGGCCAGGCAGGATATATATATATATATATATATATATATATATATATATATATATATATATATATATATATATATATATATATATATATATATATATATATATATATTAGAAAACAACCACATACTTACAGTGTAGGTAGCCGGGTTTATAGGTGCCCCCAGTATAGCCAGGTATAGATGCTCCCAGTATTGGTTAGACAGGTATAGGTGCCCCCAATATAGGTTAACCAGGTCTATGGGTGCCCCCAGTATAGGTTAGCCAGGTTTATAGGTTCCCCCGGTATAGGTTAGCCAGGTATAGGTGCCCCCAGTATAGGTTAGCCAGGTATAGGTGCTCCCAGTATTGGTTAGCCAGGTATAGGTGCCCCCAGTATAGGTTAACCAGGTCTATGGGTGCCCCCAATATAGGTTAGCCAGGTCTATAGTTGCCCCTAGTATAGGTTAGCCAGGTATAGGTGCCCCCAGTATAGGTTAGCCAGGTATAGGTGCCCCCAGTATAGGTTAGTTAGGTATAGGTGCCTCCAGTATAGGTAGCCAGGCATAGGTGCCCCAGTATAGGTTATCTAGGTATAGGTGCCCATAGTATAGATTGCCCGGTCTATAGGTGCCCCCAGTATAGGTTAGCTAGGTATAGGTGCCCCCAGTATAGGTTAGTTAGGTATAGGTGCCCCCAGTATAGGTAGCCAGGTATAGGTGCCCCATATATAAGAAGCCAGGTACAGATGCCCTGAGTATAGGTTAGCCAGGTATAGGTGCCCCCAGTATAAGGTTAGTTAGGTATAGGTGCCCCCAGTATAGGTAGCCAGGCATAGGTGTCCCCAGTATAGGTTACCCAGGTATAGGTGTCCTCAGTATAGGTAGCCAGGTCTAAGTGCCCCCAGTATAGGTTATCTAGGTATAGGTGCCCCTAGTATAGATTGCCCGGTCTATAGGTGCCCCCAGTATACGTTAGCCAGGTATAGGTGTCCTCAGTATAGGTAGCCAGGTCTAAGTGCCCCCAGTATAGGTTATCTAGGTATAGGTGCCCCTAGTATAGATTGCCCGGTCTATAGGTGCCCCCAGTATAGGTTAGCCAGGTATAGGTGTCCTCAGTATAGGTTAGTTAGGTATAGGTGCCCCCAGTATAGGTTATCTAGGTATAGGTGCCCCTAGTATAGATTGCCTGGTCTATAGGTGCCCCCAGTATAGGTTAGCCAGGTATAGGTGCCCCCAGTATAGGTTAGCCAGGTATAGGTGCCCCCAGTATAGGTTACCCAGGTATAGGTGCCCCCAGTATAGGTTACCCAGGTATAGGTGTCCCCAGTATAGGTTAGCCAGGTATAGCCCGATCTAAAAGTGTGTGAACAACGTCATTTAAACGACTTGTCATTTCTTCTTACTGGGTAATCTCGCTTCAGTACAGGCTGTTATTTGAAAAAAAGGCATATCTGCATTCGTCTATAACTTTATTATTACTTATCGCAATGAAATGAACAATATCTTGTTTTTTTCGCCACCAATTAGGCTTTCTTTAGGTGGGACATTATGCCAAGAATTATTTTATTCTAAATGTGTTTTAATGGGAAAATAGTAAAAAATGTGGGAAAAATTTATTATTTTTCAGTTTTCGGCCTTTATAGTTTTTAAATAATGCATGCTACTGTAATTAAAACCCATGAAATGTATTTGCCCATTTGTCCCGGTTATAAAACCGTTTAAATTATGTCCCTATCACAATGTTTGGCGCCAATATTTTATTTGGAAATAAAGGTGGATTTTTTTTCAGTTTTGCGTCCATCCCTAATTACAAGCCCATAGTTTATAAAGTAACAGTGTTATACCCTCTTGACATAAATATTTAAAAAGTTCAGTCCCTGAGGTAACTATTTACGGTATGTATTTTTTTTAATTGTATTTTTTTTTTAATTACAAAAAAATAAAATAAAATTGGGGAGTGTGGGAGGTAATGAGTTAATTTGTAATGTATAACTAATGTATTTGTATATAAAAAATGCTTTAGGGTGTAGTTTTACTATTTGGCCACAAGGAGGTTTTGTTTATGCGACCTGCAAGCGTACAGGAACTACGCTTGCAGGAAGTTCAGGGAGGCTGGGCAACTTTTTTTTTCACAATGATCGTGCTGCTTCTCGTAGAAGCAGCTGATCGTTGCAGGGGCTTAGATCAACGAACGGGAAAGGTTTTTCCCGTTCATTGATCCCCGGGCGAGCGGGGGGCAGCGTGCACAAGCGCGGGGGCACGCGGACGAGCGAGCGGGAGCGCCAACAGCGGCGGGAGCGGTGTCAGGTACGGATTTCTCCGTCCCTTGGTGGTAACAGGGTGGAAAAAGGGACGGAGAAATCCGTACCGCGGGGGGTAAAGTGGTTAATATATCTGGTTCCATGAAAGAAGGAAGTAAACACACTGCAACTTTACTGCAGGATTTGTATCAGCTGTGACAAAGAAATGTTTTTTATTTATAGGTCATTATGCTGTTGCTTATCTTTCAGTGCAGAGAGGAAGTTCTGAGTTCAGGTCCGCATTAAACAAAAAAAAAGTCTTGCCTAGGCATGTTTTGTGTTGTTATGGTTGTTTTGGTGTATGGGGAGCCCACAGGAGGGTGAGGATTACTCTGCTTTTCTGAGTTAAGCGATAGAAGGTGGTAAAACCCAGAGATGTGTGTGTATATGAGTCACAGGTAGTGAGAGCGGTATATAAGGCTGGCTTACTTGTACTGAGTGCAACTTATCCTACCTACAGCCACCCCAACACCATCATACAGTCTGCCTTCTATCTAGTGATTTTGGCAGCCAAACAACAGAGAGACAGCTGCCCCTTAATACTGAGGATACCCAAGGCTACCTTATACTAAGTAGCTAGAGGTGCCCCCAACTGAAGGGAGATCTCGTCAATGCTAAGAGCTGGGCGAGTAACCTCTGATTTATGCTCTGCAGGGACTCTGCATAGGGAAAGAGGCTCTTGGGGAGGGGAGTGAACCGCCTTTCCGTCATCAGGCGCCTGTAGGCACGAGCCTACAGTGCCTTATGGTAAATCTAGCCATGACCGTAATCATTTAATAACACCCCATTTCCTCTGCATACTGCTAATCCAAACATTGTACCTATATCCAGTTCTCACCATCATGTCAAATGCCTGACACTAACCCTTAGGCCCCTTTTGTGTGCATTGCGTTACCTGGTTTTACCATAACGTACCATAACGCAACAGCAATGCAAGTGTATGAGTAGACTCGCTTTGCGCTTGAAGCTTCCGAATCGTTGCTGAGCCAACGCAAAGTGTGCAATGTGTTACTGTATGAGTCATTGGAGTCAACGAGCGGCGCAGGTATTTAATGGACGGGAGATCGGTGCGTCTCGTCATGGCGCGCATGTGCGGCCCAAGGGAATCCCAGTGACGTACGTCCACATACGTTAAATAAGGTGACGAGGAAAAAAGGGTGCGGAGTGGAGCCGAAATTTCAAAAATTTCCTGATGCCTATTCTTAAGACCTCCTTTCCTAACGCCTAACCCTAAAGCATACATCAAATAAGGGGGCCAGGAAAAAAGGGCGCAGGGTATAGATGGAATTTTAAAACATTGTCTATAACAATATTTTAACGTTTCTTTATCTTTATCTGAGATAGAATAATAACCACTTTACCCCCGCCCGTCCGGATTTCTCCGTCCCTTTTTCCATCCTTTAACCCCTAGGGACGGAGAAATCCGTACTTTGCGCACTCCCGCCGCTGCCCGCGCTCCCGCTCGTAAACACGCCGCCCGCCGCTAGTAAACACGCCGCCGCCCGCTCGCCCGGAGATCAATGAACGGGAAAATCCATTCCCGTTCGTTGATCTTAGCCCTGCAATGATCCGCTGCTCTCCGATGGGCAGCGCGATCATTGTGAAACGATACAAACTTACCCAGCCTCCAAGTACTTCCTCCAAGCTTCCGGAAGGACGCTTGGAGGTCGCATTAAAGCAAAAAGTTACTGTGGCCATCTTGTGGCCAAATAGTAAAACTACACCCTACACATTTTTCACATACAAATAAATTACTTTTGCACAAAAAATTTACTCATTTCTCATTACCTCCCACACTCCCAATTTTTTTTTTTTTTGTAATAATAAAAATTAAAAAATGTACAATAAAAAAAATACATAAATAGTTACCTTAGGGACTGAACTTTTTAAATATTTATGTCAGGAGGGTTCAACACTGTTACTTTATAAACTATGGGCTTGTAATTAGGGATGGACGCAAAACTGAAAAAAATGCACCTTTATTTCCAAATAAAATATTGGCGCCAAACATTGTGATAGGGACATAATTTAAATAGTTTTATAACCGGGACAAAAGGGCAAATACATTTCATGGGTTTTAATTACAGTAGCATGCATTATTTAAAAACTATAATGGCCGAAAACTGAAAAATAATTAATTTTTTTCCCACATTTTTCCTATTTTCCCATTAAAACACATTTAGAATAAAATAATTCTTGGCATAATGTCCCACCTAAAGAAAGCCTAATTGGTGGTAATTGGTAATTGGTGGTAAACCCCCTCAGTGGTGAAGTGGATAAACATGTTAAAATAACGGTAATTAAAAAAGGTGCCAGGTGAAGCCGAAATTGCAAAATATAATCTATAAAAATGAAAACAAACATATTTATAGTCATAATAAGCATAGTAAATATTATCAATATTTTACTACTACTAAACCTAACCCTATTCTCACACAGAACCCTCCCTCTACCGACCCCTAAGCGTAAGATCCCCCTGGTGGTGCCAAACCCTAAGACCCCCCTGGTGGTGACTAACCCTAAGACCCCCCTGGTGGTGACTAACCCTAAGACCCCCCTAGTGGTGCCTAACCCTAAGACCCCCCTGGTAGTGCCTAACCCTAAGACTCCCCAGGTGGTGTCTAACCCTAAGACTCCCCAGGTGGTGCCAAACCCTAAGACCTCACTGGTGGTGCCTAACCCTAAGACCTCCCCACTGGTGGTGCCTAACCCTAAGACCCCACTGGTGGTGCTTAACCCTAAGACCCCCCACTGGTGGTGCCTAACCCTAAGACCCCCCTGGTAGTGCCTAACCCTAAGACTCCCCAGGTGGTGCCTAACCCTAAGACTCCCCAGGTGGTGCCTAACCCTAAGACTCCCCAGGTGGTGCCAAACCCTAACCCTAAGACCCCCCACTGGTGGTGCTTAACCCTAAGACCCCCCACTGGTGGTGCCTAAACCTAAGACCCCCCTGGTGGTGCCTAACCCTAAGACCCCCCTGGTAGTGCCTAACCCTAAGACCCCCCTGGTGGTGCCTAACCCTAAGACCTCCCCACTGGTAGTGCCAAACCCTAAGACCCCACTGGTGGTGCTTAACCCTAAGACCCCCCACTGGTGGTGCCTAACCCTAAGACCCCCCTGGTAGTGCCTAACCCTAAGACCCCCCTGGTGGTGCCAAACCCTAAGACCTCACTGGTGGTGCCTAACCCTAAGACGCCCCTGGTGGTGCCTATCCCTAAGACCCCCCTGGTGGTGCCTAACCCTAAGACTCCCCAGGTGGTGCCTAACCCTAAGACTCCCCAGGTGGTGCCAAACCCTAAGACCTCACTGGTGGTGCCTAACCCTAATATCTCCCCACTGGTGGTGCCAAACCCTAAGACCCCACTGGTGGTGCTTAACCCTAAGACCCCCCACTGGTGGTGCCTAACCCTAAGACCCCCCTGGTGGTGCCTAACCCTAAGACCCCCCTGGTAGTGCCTAACCCTAAGACTCCCCAGTAGTGTTGGGCGAACAGTGTTCGCCACTGTTCGGGTTCTGCAGAACATCACCCTGTTCGGGTGATGTTTGAGTTCGGCCGAACACCTGACGGTGCTCGGCCAAACCGTTCGGCCACATGGCCGAACTAAGAGCGCATGGCCGAACGTTCCCCGAACGTTCGGCTAGCGCTGTGATTGGCCGAACGGGTCACGTGGTTCGGGCCCGAACGCGCTCTGATTGGCCGAACTGTCACGTGGTTCGGGTATATAAATACCCGAACCACGTCATATCTCCGCCATTTCTCTGTGGGTTTAGCTTTGGGTAGGCAGGCAGGGTAGTTCGCTCTCCAGCCACGCTAGCCAGGGTCCCCCCCAGTCATTGTGTGTCGCTGCTGGGAACAGTAGTACACCGCTCGCTCAGCCACACTATATATATAGCATTGTTTACTGCCACTGTGTACCTCGCTCAGCCACGCTATATATAGCATTGTGTTTTCTGACACTCTGTGTACACGGCTTAGCCTGACTATATAGCATTGTGTGTACTGCCACTGTGCACCTCGCTCAGCCACGCTATATATAGCATTGTGTTTTCTGACACTCTGTGTACACGGCTTAGCCTGACTATATAGCATTGTGTGTACTGCCACTGTGCACCTCGCTCAGCCACGCTATATATAGCATTGTGTTTACTGCCACTCTGTGTACACCGCTCAGCCAGACTATATACCATTGATTACTGACACTCTGTGTACACCGCTCAGCCAGACTATATACCATTGTTTACTGACACTCTGTGTACACCGCTCAGCCAGACTATATACCATTGTTTACTGACACTCTGTGTACACCGCTCAGCCAGACTATATACCATTGTTTACTGACACTCTGTGTACACCGCTCAGCCAGACTATATACCATTGTTTACTGACACTCTGTGTACACCGCTCAGCCAGACTATATACCATTGTTTACTGACACTCTGTGTACACCGCTCAGCCAGACTATATACCATTGTTTACTGACACTCTGTGTTCACCGCTCAGCCAGATTATATAGCATTGTTTACTAACACTCTGTGTACACCGCTCAGCCAGACTATATTGCATTGTTTACTGACACTCTGTGTACACCGCTCAGCCAGACTATATTGCATTGTTTACTGACACTCTGTGTACACCGCTCAGCCAGACTATATACCATTGTTTACTGACACTCTGTGTACACCGCTCAGCCAGACTATATACCATTGTTTACTGACACTCTGTGTACACTGCTCAGCCAGACTATATACCATTGTTTACTGCCACTCTGATTCTGCTGGGAACAGTAGTACACCGCTCGCTCAGCCAGACTATATAGCATTGTGTTTACTTCCACTCTGTGTCTGCTGGGAACAGTAGTACACCGCTCACCCGCCACTGTATAGCATTGTGCTCTGTGTCGCTGCTGACAATAGTGGTACACCGCTCACCCACCACTGTATAGCATTTCTGTACTGCCACTGTACTGCTGCCAGTCAGCGTGTACTTTAAGGATAAGTGAAATGAGGAAGAAATCCGGTGAAAGAGGGAGGGGCAAGGGAAGAGGTGTTTCCCCTGACGGTTCACGTACAGGCCACAGGGGAGCACCCAAGAAAACCCACTCAATACCGCCCATGTTGTCCAGGACAACAACCCTCACAGATCCAAAAGAACAGGACCAGATAATTACTTGGATGACCTCTCAAGCGTCCAGCAGTGGGTTAAGCAGCACCAGCACATCACGCACGAGGTCCGAGTCCTCAGCCAGTTACAAGGAGCCAGTGGGCACAAAGCTGACACAACCGGCAGCGACACCATGCACACAACTGCCAGATAACCAGATGACGTTGGAGTGAGCTGCGCAGAGGTTGTTCTGGGGAGCTCTACTCCACGGCGGCGGCCCCCCACAATGACATATGACGAGTTTGAGGAGATGGAAGAGGAGGGTATGGACAATGTGGACATAGACCCAGATTTTGTTTGTGAACGAGAACATCGCCGTCATAGCAGCAGCACAGATGAGTCTGTTGAGGAACCCACTGCTGCAAGAGTTCGCCTTGTGCCACAAGGTAGGCGGCGCGCAATTTCAGGCACCGCAAGCATGGAAGTTCAAGTGAGAGGCAAAAGAGGCGCAAACAGAAATCGCCAGCAAGGCAGGTGCTCCAAAGTCTGGGCTTTCTTTGAAGACTGCACTGAGGATGTTACCATGGCGATTTGCAAGGTGTGCAAGACCCGTCTGAGCAGGGGGAAAAGTATTAACAACCTCTCCACCACCAGCATGAGCCGCCACATTCTATCCAAACATCCCACTGTGTGGGCAAACGCGGCAGGACAGGGTACCACCAGCAACACTGCCTCCCTTGGGTTCACCAGACTCACCACCAGACCCGCCTCAGCAGCAGCAGTAGCCCAGCCATTGCGTGGTTCACAACATTCACAAACATCAGACGATGCTGACACTGTCACTTTCCGGACTAGTGCTCTTGAGGTCTCCCAGTGTTCATCAAACACAACAACCAACAGCCCTTCGGTGTGCAGCCCTACGGTTGAGTTGTCTGTCTCTGAGATGTTTGAGCGCAAGAGGAAATTGCCAGCAAATGACCCCCGGGCCGTGGCAGTAACAGCCAGCCAGCATAGCCAAGGTTCTGGCCTGCGAAATGCTGCCATATCGAGTGGTGGAGACAAACAGCTTCAAGGGCATGATGTCAGTGGCCATCCCACGTTACGTGGTTCCCAGCCGCTACCACTTTGCGCGCTCTGCAGTGCCTGAGTTGCATGAGCACGTGGTCAGCTAAATAACCCGAAGCTTGAAGAATGCCGTTGCCTGCAAGGTTCACCTCACCACTGACACCTGGACGAGTGCGTTCGGCCAGGGTCGATACATCTCCCTTACCGCGCATTGGGTGAACCTTGTGGAGCCTGGCAGCGATTCCTCACCTGCTACGGCGCGGGTGTTGCCCACGCCGCAAACAGCTGCACCGCCGTCCCTCCCACTGGATAACAACAGCAGCACCTACCTCTCTGACTCCTTCTCCTCCAACGCATCTCAAAGCTGTACCTCATCCGGAAACGCTAACCCAGCACCAGCAGCAGTAGGATCGTGGAAGCAGTGCAGCACAGCTGTTGGCATGCGTCAGCAAGCGTTGCTGAAGCTGATCTGCCTTGGGGATAAGCAGCACACAGGGGAGGAAATTTGGAGGGGAATAAAGGAACAGACGGATTTGTGGCTGGCACCGCTGAACCTGAAACCGGGCATGAAGCTAGACACCTGGCATGAACTGGCAATGTACGCAATAGAGGTGCTGGCTTGCCCAGCAGCCAGCGTTATGTCGGAACGCTGTTTCAGTGCTGCCGGAGGCATCGTCACAGATCGGCGTATCCGCCTCTCCACAGAAAATGCAGACCGTCTGACTCAAATTAAAATGAATCAATCCTGGATTGGAAACAACTACGCAACACTCCAGGACCCCAACCAAGTAACATGACCAATGAACATCTGGGATGGTTTAGCGTTTCCGGTCCCTGTTTATTGAACCTCTCATCTGTATTACATTTATGACTGCATGGCGGCAAAAAGCATTGCTGCTATATCCGCACGCTTTTTGTCCTCATGCAAGGCCTGGGTTGTTGTGTCTCAAAAAGCATGGCCTTCTTCTCCTCCTGCGCCTCCTCCTGTTCCATCACGTGTGCTGTTGCTGCTGGGTTAGCGTTGCCGCCCGGTCCCTGTTTATTGAACCTCTTATCTTTATTACATTTATGACTGCATGCATGGCGGTAAAAAGCATGCTATCCGCACGCTTTTTGTCCTCATGCAAGGCCTGGGTTGTTGTGTCTCACAAAGCGTGGCCTTCTCCTCCTGCGCCTCCTCCTGTTCCATCACGTGTGCTGCTGCTGCTGCTGGGTTAGCGTTGCCGGTCCCTGTTTATGGAACCTCTTATCTTTATTACATTTATGACTGCATGGCGGTACAAAGCATGCTATCCGCACGCTTTTTGTCCTCATGCAAGGCCTGGGTTGTTGTGTCTCACAAAGCGTGGCCTTCTCCTCCTGCGCCTTCTCCTGTTCCATCACGTGTGCTGCTGCTGCTGCTGCTGGGTTAGCGTTGCCGCGTGGTCCCTGTTTATGGAACCTCTTATCTTTATTACATTTATGACTGCATGGCGGTACAAAGCATGCTATCCGCATGCTTCTTGTCCTCATGCAAGGCCTGGGTTGTTGTGTCTCACAAAGCGTGGCCTTCTCCTCCTGCGCCTCCTCCTGTTCCATCACGTCTGCTGCTGCTGGGTTAGCGTTGCCGCGTGGTCCCTGTTTATTGAACCACTTATATTTATTACATTTATGACTGCATGGCGGTACAAAGCATGCTATCCGCACGCTTCTTGTCCTCATGCAAGGCCTGGGTTGTTGTGTCTCACAAAGCATGGCCTTCTCCTCCTGCGCCTCCTCCTGTTCCATCACGTCTGCTGCTGCTGGGTTAGCGTTGCCGCGTGGTCCCTGTTTATTGAACCACTTATCTTTATTACATTTATGACTGCATGGCGGTACAAAGCATGCTATCCGCACGCTTCTTGTCCTCATGCAAGGCCTGGGTTGTTGTGTCTCAAAGCGTGGCCTTCTCCTCCTGCGCCACCCTCCTCCTGTTCCATCACGTGTGCTGCTGCTGGGTTAGCGTTACCGGTCCCTTTTCCTGGAACCTCTTATATGTATTACATTTATGACTGCATGCCGACAAAAAGCATGTTACCTGTGCAAAGAAAACAGACATTTCCCGCATTTAAAAGACAGTTTTCCCTTTGAAACTTTAAAATCGATTTTCTCAAAAACTATAAGCTCTTTTTGCTAAATTTTTTTTCCTCTTGTACCCACTCCCAAGGTGCACATACCCTGTAAATTTGGGGTATGTAGCATGTAAGGAGGCTTTACAAAGCACAAAAGTTCGGGTCCCCATTGACTTCCATTATGTTCGGAGTTCGGGTCGAACACCCGAACATCGCGGCCATGTTCGGCCTGTTCGGCCCGAACCCGAACATCTAGATGTTCGCCCAACACTACTCCCCAGGTGGTGCCAAACCCTAAGACCTCACTAGTGGTGCCTAACCCTAAGACCTCCCCACTGGTGGTGCCAAACCCTAAGACCTCCCCCTGGTGGTGCCTAACCCTAAGACCCCCCTGGTGGTGCCAAACTCTAAGACCCCCCCCCTGGTCGTGCCTAACCCTAAGACCTCCCCCGGTGGTGCCTAACCCTAAGACCCCCCTGGAGGTGCCTAACTCTAAGACCCCCCTGGTGGTGCTAAACCCTAAGACCCCCCTGCTAGTGCCTTACCCTAAGACCCCCTTGGTGCCAAACCCTAAAACACAGCTGGTGGTGCCTAACCCTAAGACCCCCCCCCCCAGTGGTGCCTAACCCTAAGACCCCATTTCTCTGCTGCAAATAACGTTGATACAAAAAGGGATACATTTCTAATACATTCCAAAACAATAATTTACGAAATTATAATTCTGGAAACTAATTTCAAAAAAAGGTTAAATTATAATTTACAAAATTATAATTATCAAAACGATGCTCAATGTGCAGTCTGGAGGCTAAAGGGCAACCGAGGTGACATGTGACATGATGAGATAGACATGGGTATGTTCAGTGCCAAGCACACAAATAACTATGCTGTGTTCCTTTTTTCTTTCTCTGCCTCAAAGAGCTAAACATCAGGTATGCAAGTAACAGTTTCTGTCCAGGTCGGGACTGGGTCGGACTGGGTCAGACTGGGTCAGACTATAGCATAACCCTCACTGATAAATAATTACAGACATAAAACACTTTCCTGGAGATTAAAAAGGGTCAATAATTCATAGATTTGAACTCTGGCATACTTCAAGGAAGGTGTCATTGAGCAGAGACAATGACGCAGTAAAAACTTAAAAACTAGATTAAAATATAAAATAAAACTGGGATATCTAAGAAAGTCACTTTTTAGGAGGAGTAGAATTTCTTATCATTTTTTTTTTTTACCTTGGATGTCCTTTAAATATTCGCCAATCATTTTTTGCATCAAAAATGCTATTTTCAATAAAAAAAAAATATTCAATGGTTAATGAAAATCAATATAATAAAGTAACATGAAAATACAAATTTTCATTCTCGAAAATAAGGGTCATATGGATTCAGACTGTGCTTGGTAATGCGAAAATAAACAGGAACTCATTTTCCTCCACTCCATATTAGGACTCCCATGATTCCATGCAAAACTATTGACACAGGAACCTCATCACTATCAAACAATCAGAGAACAGACAACCCTCTGAATATAAAAAAAACTTGTTAGAGACTACTTGATCTCCAGTTCTCCATCTATGTGATCTGGATCCAGAGCCAGGACAAGGTCCTCCAGAAACCAAGGCTGAGACACCAAAGTGCGCCCCTCCATCCCTCCCACCCCAGCCGTCACTCACTGATTGCTGTTGGACTAAAAGGCCCACAAGGACCCCCAACACCTTAATCACTAGTTACCTGGCTTGCAGTCACTGTCATGTATCCCCTTTCCTTATTTCTCTCTGCTTCAAACACAATAGGGAAATAATAGCTGAGTGACTTGTGCGCCCCTCCTACACTGCGCCCTGAGGCTGGAGCCTCTCTCGCCTCTGCCTCGGCCCTGCCCTGTCTAGATCTGGGAATGACATTTCTTTTTAACACAATGGCCCATATTAACTGAAGGTATTTTTCGAGAATATAAGAGGCACTTTTTCTCTCCCAAAAGTGATCCACTTCTCCATGCCTCCCTTTACTCCGTCATCTTCCTATATAGCTGTACACATTGGCCGCCTGCCACCGTACAACTCCGGGTCCTCCGTTCCACGTGGCCTTGTATGTTCGCATTGGTCCAGCTTACTGTTACACCAGCTGAGTACATGTGCTGGGGTCAAGTTAAGCGTGGCGTTACAGTAGCTGCACCAACGCGGACGTACGGAGCAGAGGCGTAGCTATGATTTTCAGCACCTTGAGACAACGACAATTCCCCCACCCCACCTGGACAAAATGGAATGTGGACACGCATCAGAATGTGGGCGTGGTCATGGGTGGAGGCAGATGGACAAATGCTGTTTAGATAGCCACATGTGCCACCTTCCCCCAAAGACAGACAGATGTGCTTCCCTTCCCCATTTAGATAGCCAGATGTGCCCCCTTTACAGATGTGCCCTGCTTTTTCTGCTGTAATGTTTCTGCACTCCACTGCAGAGGGAGGGAGAGAAGTCGGGGCACTTTGGGCAGCCAGTGAGCCGCCTCTCATACACGTGGAGGTGCAGGGGCTGTGCTGAGCGCCCTCACAGTGCTGCGCCCCGGGACTTATGTCCCCCCTTGCCCACCCATAGCTACGCCTCTGGTACGGAGGCCACGTGGAGCAGAGGACACGGAGCTGTACAGCCACAGGTGGCTGCTGTGTACTGCTATATCAGAAGTTGCTGAGGAGAAGAGGAAGTGGAACACGTGGAGCAGCCACACCAGAGTGAGGTGGAAGAGGACTGCGGCGCTGGATGGGTAAGAGCTGAACTGTTAGTGCAGCATAGCTTAGTTGGGAGGGTAGCAGGTAGTTAGTGTAGTGTAGTGTAGAGTATAGTTTAATGTAGTGTAGTGTGTAGTGTGGTGCAGTGTGTAGTGTAGTGTGGTGCAGTGTAGTGTAGTGCAGTGTAGTGTAGTGCAGTGTGTAGTCTAATGTAGTGCAGTGTGTAGTCTAATGTAGTGCAGTGTAGTGTAGTGCAGTGTAGTATAGTGCAGTGTAGTGTAGTGTATAGTTTAATTTTGTGTAGTGAGCAGTGTAGTGCAGTGTGTAGTCTAGTGCAGTGTAGTGTAGTGCAGTGTAGTGTATAGTTTAATGTAGTGTAGTGAAGTGTGTAGTCTAGTGTAGTGCAGTATATTGTAGTGCAGTGCAGTGTAGTATAGTGCAGTGTAGTGTATAGTTTAATGTAGTGTAGTGAGCAATGTAGTGCAGTGTGTAGTCTAGTGTAGTGTAGTGCAGTGTAGAGTAGTGCAGTGTAGTGCAGTGTGACGTCTAGTGTAGTGCAGTGTGTAGTCTAGTGTAGTGTAGTGCAGTGTAGAGTAGTGCAGTGTAGTGCAGTGTGAAGTCTAGTGTTGTGCAGTGTGTAGTGTAGTGCAGTGTAGTATAGTGCAGTGTAGTGTAGTGTAGTGTATAGTTTAATGTAGTGTAGTGAGCAGTGTAGTGCAGTGTGTAGTCTAGTCTAGTGTAGTGCAGTGTATAGTAGTGCAGTGTAGTGTAGTGTAGTGCAGTGTGTAGTGTAGTGTAGTGCATTGTGTAGTCTAGTGTAGTGTAGTGCAGCGTGTAGTCTAGTGTAGTGCAGTGTAATGTAGTGTAGTGCATTGTGTAGTCTAGTGTAGTGTAGTGCAGTGCATAGTCTAGTGTAGTGCAGTGTAGTGTAGTGTAGTGCATTGTGTAGTGTAGTGTAGTGCAGTGTGTAGTCTAGTGTAGTGCATTGTAGTGTAGTGCAGTGTGTAGTCTAGTGTAGTGTAGTGCAGTGCGTAGTCTAGTGCAGTGTAGTGTAGTGCAGTGTAGTGCAGTGTGTAGTCTAGTGTAGTGTAGTGCAGTGTAGTGTAGTGCAGTGTAGTGTAGTGCAGTGTAGTGTAGTGTAGTGTATTGTGTAGTCTAGTGTACTGTAGTGCAGTGTAGTGTAGTGCAGTGTGTAGTCTAGTGTAGTGTAGTGCAGTGTAGTGCAGTGTGTAGTCTAGTGCAGTGTAGTGCAGTGTAGTGTAGTGCAGTGTAGTGTAGTGCATTGTGTAGTCTAGTGTACTGTAGTGCAGTGTAGTGTAGTGCAGTGCGTAGTGTAGTGCAGTGCAGTGTAGTGTAGTGTAGTGTAGTGCATTGTGTAGTCTAGTGTAGTGTAGTGCAGTGCATAGTCTAGTGTAGTGCAGTGTAGTGTAGTGTAGTGCATTGTGTAGTCTAGTGTAGTGTAGTGCAGTGTGTAGTAGTGGCTGGATAGTGTAATGGTTAAGGGCTCTGCCTCTGACACAGGAGACCTGGGTTCGAATCTCGGCTCTGCCTGTTCAGTAAGCCAGCACCTATTCAGTAGGAGACCTTGGGCAAGACTCCCTAACACTGCTACTGCCTATAGAGCGCGTCCTAGTGGCTGCAGCTCTGGCGCTTTGAGTCCGCCAGGAGAAAAGCGCGATATAAATGTTCTGTGTTTGTTTGTTTGTTTGTTTGTAGTCTAGTGTAGTGCAGTGTAGTGTAGTGCAGTGTGTAGTCTAGTGTAGTGCAGTGTAGTGTAGTGCAGTGTAGTGTAGTGCAGTGTGTAGTCTAGTGTAGTGCAGTGTAGTGTAGTGCAGTGTAGTGTAGTGCAGTGTGTAGTCTAGTGTAGTGCAGTGTAGTGTAGTGCAGTGTGTATTCTAGTATAGTGCAGTGTAGTGTAGTGCAGTGTAGTGTAGCTTAGATAGACTAGCTTAGAGATAGCTAAGGACCATAAGACACCCCTGAACTACACCAGGTTTAGTGTTTCTCTATTTTTACCTGATTTTTTACCTCTAAACCTAGGTGTGTTTTATATTCTGAAAAACACTGTACCTTTTTCTTCCAAGTTTTCTCCCAGGAAATAATTTTTTATCTTGTCTTAAAAATAACTTTTCAGCATTTTGCAAATGGAAAAGTACCAAAAAGTAGGTGAAAAATGATTATTACTAAAAAGTACTATAATGAATAATTACTAATATCAAAATTATTTCGATACGTTTTGTAGTTCATGGGCTTGATTCACAAAAGAGTGCTTACTAATACCACGGCCATTTTCAAGCGAATGTTTGCGTTAGCGCGCGATCACGAATTTTTGTGCGAAATGATAACATTTTCGCACGCGAACGCAATTTTTCACGCGAAACCGGTATCATTTGCACGCAAAAATTCACGTTTGCGTGCGAAAACGCTATTGTTTCGCAAGAAAATTTGCAATCGCGCACAATCCGAAAATTCCTGCGAAAACGCCCATGCTATCAGTTACCACTCTTTTGTGAATCAAGCCCTATGTGTATTTTATTGTTTGCTGGTGGCTAAAAGACATTTTATTGACAATATGTTAAGATATCACCTAGGGCACAAGGGGGTAGCGGCACACAGAGATAAATAAAACCACTTGACTGAAATGAAAGAGGTGGCTTACCTCTATAACAACACAGGAGTAATGCAAGAGAATTTATTGTTTGCACTGGCAATCCGTTTCGTTTCTCTATCCCCTCTTCCTCAGGCCATTTGTAGTGCCGAACTACTGAAACGATCACCTAGGAGAAGACTCGGGAGAAGAAAAAAATTGAATAGTAGCCAATATCTTAGATTGGCATCTGAAGAAGCGGTCATGTACCACGAAACCCACATCAGGCATTAGTAAATTTACTGCTATGAAAGGCTTTCTAATGGAAATTTGCCATGCTTTCTCTGGATAGTGTTTTGAAACATGTATCACTTATGAGTCACTTTGTGTCATGATTAAAAGATACATTTTAATGGCAGATATGTAGTTGACTCTCCTAAACTCCACCCCTATTGCAGTAGCAACATTGTTTTGTAATTTTAGAGGGCGGAGTCTTACTTTATCAGGATTGGTCCAAGTTATGTGCATAGCTTAGGCCCGGTTTACACTTAATCAGTTGGTACGTGTTTTTTTTTTCTTCTCCATAGCAGTGCATTGTGAAAAAGATTTCAGTTAAAACATGTTAAGTGTGGAAGGTGCCATAGGAAAACATGGGCATTACTTTCAAAATCGTTAGTCCTTTCAGTTGTCCTTTCAGTTATAACTGAGAGCAATTGATTAAAGCGGATCTGAGTTGAAAAACTAACTATAACAAGTGACTTGTCTATAAATCTTATCTAAAGTTTAGATAGTTTACACAGCAAATCTAGCTGCAAACAG
Source organism: Hyperolius riggenbachi (assembly GCF_040937935.1). Taxonomy (NCBI): domain Eukaryota; kingdom Metazoa; phylum Chordata; class Amphibia; order Anura; family Hyperoliidae; genus Hyperolius; species Hyperolius riggenbachi. The sequence goes on from NC_090654.1 coordinate 31,504,523, forward strand.
CTTCAACAGTTTATGATTATTTATTCCTGTGATGCAATGAGGGCAGCCATGTTCTGTTTGTGACATTGTTACAGGCTGAGGGCTGGAGATGCTATCAGCTTGCCTGTGTGTAAATTCAGTCCCCTCTCCTCCTCCCTCCTCCCCTCTGCCTCTGAAATCAATGGCTAGTAACACCTCCTCCTCCTGCCCAGACTGAGCTCCCATAAGCCCTTGCTACAGTGCCAAGGCACAAAAGGCGCTGAGGGCGAGGCTTGTTTAGTTTATAGGGAATTAGAGTATTAAAACAAAACAAAAAATGTATTTGGCTTGAGGAATGCCCTATAAACTATATGAAAGGAACACAATTATGCAATCAGTAAAAGTTTATCTCAGATCCACTTTAAGTGTAAATGGGGCCTTAGTGGAATTGTTTTTTTTGAGGGGTAAATAATAGCAGTGAATTCTTTATAAATAAGGTGAATTTTGCAGTGCCAACTGTGCAAAGTCTTTCCTTCATATGTATACAGACTGTATCATATTTAGAATGAGAGATGCACTGTCTATACATTTTACCTACAGGCTGTTATCTATTTATATCACACAGCAGATGGGAAAGTGACAGCGGGGCCAGAACATCATGTCATAAGACATAAATAGTATAATTCTAGCAGACACCTGCTATGTACACTGTACACAGCGCTCTCTGCAGGTGCTGGAAGAGGGTCTCTGGACCAGCATGCTGCCCGCCTCGTGTCCCTGTCACCCCCAGGCCAGGTGCTGCCATTTTCAGCAAGATGCATACAAACTTCACACCTTGCAACGTGTTAACCACAGAGCGATGAGATGCAAAACCCAGACTAACCGCAGATGTGCTCAGAAAAAGCTTACGCAGCAAAGACACAGCAAGACTCACACCGGCTGCGAGGGGACCAAAAACAGCACAAAATTCCCACATATCGCTGCTGGCTGTACCAGGCAGGTCACCATGCTGGGGCCATTCTCAGTATCTGCTCTGTACGGACACGGCACAGGAATATTCCATTTATGTATGCTGGGTGTAATTCTCAGTATCTGCTCTTAATATGTATTTATGGAGGCTGCACAGTAACACTTCTCTTGTCATTTATGCTGGGTGTAATTCTCAGTGTCTGCTCTTATTCTGTATGTATGGACACTGCACAGTAGCACTTCTCTTGTCCTGTATGCTGGGTGTAATTCTCAGTATCTGCTCTTATTCTGTATGTATGGATACTGCACAGTAACACTTCTCTTGTCCTGTATGCTGGGTGTAATTCAAAGTATCTGCTCTTATTCTGTATGTATGGATACTGCACAGTAACACTTCTCTTGTCCTGTATGCAGGGTGTAATTCTCAGTATCTGCTCTTATTCTGTATGTATGGACACTGCACAGTAACACTTCTCTTTCCCTGTATGCTGGGTTTAATTCTCAGTATCTGCTCTTATTCTGTATGTATGGAGGCTGCACAGTAACACTTTTCTTGTCCTGTATGCCGGGTGTAATTCTCAGTATCTGCTCTTATTCTGTATGTATGGACACTGCACAGTAACACTTCTCTTATCCTGTATGCTGGGTGTGATTCTCAGTATTTGCTCTTATTCTGTATGTATGGACACTGCACAGTAACACTTCTCTTGCCCTGTATGCTGGGTTTAATTCTCAGTATCTGCTCTTATTCTGTATGTATGAAGGCTGCACAGTAACACTTCTCTTGTCCTGTATGCTGGGTGTGATTCTCAGTATCTGCTCTTATTCTGTATCTATGGACACTGCACAGTAGCACTTCTCTTGTCCTGTATGCTGATTGTAATTCTCAGTATCTTCTCTTATACTTTATGTATGGACACTGCACAGTAACACTTCTTTTGTCCTGTATGCCCCGTGTAATTCTCAGTATCTGCTCTTATTCTGTACTAGCTGGATGCCCGGCGTTGTCCGGGTATGTATTTGGCTAGTGTTGGCTCTGCCCACTTTTCCTAACACACAATTACTTAATGACCAAGTATGTGAGCTTTGCGGTCTTTGGCATCAATAATTTGCAATGAAATAAAATTAATCTGATTGGATGTGGCTCCACCCCTTTTCTAAATTTGAACCCCAATCACCCAATGGCCAACTGTACCAGGTACAGGTGATTAACAGTGCAAGAATGGCAGCAATTAAATATTCCCCTTAAAAATCAATAGGTGGGTTTTGATTAGCTTTTATAGGCTCCACCCACTTTTCTGAATATTAATCCCAGTCACCCAGTGACAAACTGTGCAAAGTTTGAGAACCCTACCATTAACAGTGTAAGAATGGCTGCAGTTTACATTGGCGCAATGAAATTTGTATTTTTCTCCACCCACTTATTTCCTAACATTGTTCAGGTATGTATTTGGCTGGTGTTGGCTCCGCCTACTATTTCTAACCCTAACACACAATTACTCAATAACCAAGTTTGTGAGCTTTGCGGTCTTTGGCATCAATAATTTGCATTGAGATTAAACAAATCTGATTGGCTGTTTGTGGCTCCACCCCTTTGTCTGAATTTGAACCCCAGTCACCCAATGACCAACTGTACCAGGTTTAAGGCTTGTGCCATTAACAGTGCAAGAATGGTAGCAATTACATATTCCCCTTGAAAATGAATAGGTGAATTTTGATTGGCTTTTGTAGGCCACACCCACTTCTCTGAATATTAATCCCAGTCACCCAGTGACCAATTGTGCAAAGTTTGAGAACCCTACCATTAAAAGTGTAAGAATTGCTGCCGTTTACATTTTCTCAGTGAAATTTGTATTTGTCTCCACCTACTGATGACCCGGCATTGCCCGATTATGTATTTTGCAGGTGTTGGCTGCGCCACTTTTCCTAACCCTAACACACAATTAATCAATTACTCAATGACCAAGTTTGTGAGCTTTGCGGTCTTTGGCATCAATAACCTGCAATAAAATGAAACAAATCATATTGGCTGTTTGTGGCTCCACCCCCTTTTATAAATTTAAACCCCAGTCACCCAATGATTAACTGTACCAGGTTTGAGGCTTGTGCCATTAACAGTGCAAGAATGGCAGCAATTAAATATTCCCCTGAAAAATCAATAGGTAATTTTTGATTGCCTTTTGTAGGCTCCACCCACTTTTCTGAATATTAACCCCAGTCACCCAGTAACCAACTGTGCAAAGTTTGAGAAACCTACCATTAACAGTGTAAGAATGGCTGCTGTTTACATTTTCCCAGTAAAATTTGTATTTGTCTCCACCCACTTATGACCCGGCATTGCCCGCTTATGTATTTGGCTGGTGTTGGCTGTGCCCACTTTTCTAACCCTAACGCACAATTAATCAATTACCAAGTTTGTGAGCTTTGCGGTGTTTGGCATCAATAATTTGCATTGGAATGAAACAAATCTAATTGGCTGTTTGTGGCTCCACCCCCTTTCTGCAATTGAACCCCAGTCACCCAATGATCAACTGTACCAGGTTTGAAGCTTGTGCCATTAACAGTGCAAGAATGGCAGCAATGTAAATATTCCCCTTGAAAATCAATAGGTTAATTTTGATTGGCTTTTATAGACTCCACCCACCTTTCTGAATATTAATCCCAGCCACCCAGCGACCAAGTGTGCAAAGTTTGAGAACCCTATCATTAACAGTGTAAGAATGCCTGCAGTTTACATTTTCCAGTGAAATGTGTATTTGTCTCCGCCCCCTTTTTGGTTATGGGACTAAAAAGTATCCTATACTTTATTCCAAGTAATGTACTATGTGTGTGCCAAATTTCATTCAAATCCGTTCAGCCATTTTTGCGTGATCGAGTAACAAATCCAAACATCTAAACATCCAAACATCCGAACTTTCCCATTTATTATATTAGTAGGATGTATGGACACTGCACAGTAACACTTCTCTTATCCTGTATGCTGGGTGTAATTCTCAGTATCTGCTCTTATTCTGTATGTATGTACACTGCACAGTAGCACTTCTCTTGCCCTATATGCTGGGTGTAATTCTGAGTATCTGCTCTTATTCTGTATGTATGGATACTGCACAGTAACACTTCTCTTGTCCTGTATGCTGGGTGTCATTCTCAGTATCTGCTCTTATTCTGTATACATGGAGGCTGCACAGTAATACTTCTCTTGTCCTATAATAGGGGTTGCAGAGGTTGCGACCCCATCAGGGGCCCTTGAGCCAGAGGGGCCCTGAGGCCCTCCCTCAACTACAGTATTAGCTCTCTATTGGTCCTGTGCTCATAATAATCACTTGTATAGATGCTTTGAATAGTGATAATCATTAACAAACTGTTCCCCATCCTCTTCTTGCACCTCTGACACTGTAGTTGCCATTGGCAGGTTTTGGTGTGCCGTATCAATTGTCATGTATAGACTAGAGTGTTTGGGGGGCCCCAATGTAAAATTTGCATCGGGGGGGGGGGGGGGGGGGGGGGGGGACAGCTCCTTAGCTACGCCATTGCTTCTCTTGTCCAGTATGCTGGGTGTAATTCTCAGTATCTGCTCTTATTCTGTATGTATGGAGGCTGCACAGTAACACTTCTCTTGTCCAGTATGCTGGGTGTAATTCTCAGTATCTGCTCTTATTCTGTATGTATGGAGGCTGCACAGTAACACTTCTCTTGTCCTGTGTGCTGGGTGTAATTCTCAGTATCTGCTCTTATTCTGTATGTATGGAGGCTGCACAGTAACACTTCTCTGGTCCTGTATGCCAGGTGTAATTCTCAGTATCTGCTCTTATTCTGTATGTATGGAGGCTGCACAGTAACACCTCTCTTGTCCAGTATGCTGGGTGTAATTCTCAGTATCTGCTCTTATTCTGTATGTATGGAGGCTGCACAGTAACACTTCTCTTGTCCAGTATGCTGGGTGTAATTCTCAGTATCTGCTCTTATTCTGTATGTATGAACACTGCACAATAACACTTCTCTTGTCCTGTATGCCGGGTGTAGTTCTCAGTATCTGCTCTTATTCTGTATGTATGGACACTGCACAGTAGCACTTCTCTTGTCCTGTATGCCGGGTGTAATTCTCAGTATCTGCTCTTATTCTGTATGTATGGAGGCTGCACAGTAACACTTCTCTGGTCCTGTATGCTGGGTGTAACTCTCAGTATCTGCTCTTATTCTGTATGTATGGACACTGCACAGTAACACTTCTCTTGTCCTGTATACTGGGTGTAATTCTCAGTATCTGCTCTTATTCTGTATGTATAGAGGCTGCACAGTAACACTTCTCTTGTCCTGTGTGCTGGGTGTAATTCTCAGTATCTGCTCTTATTCTGTATGTATGGACACTGCACAGTAACACTTCTCTTGTCCTGTATACTGGGTGTAATTCTCAGTATCTGCTCTTATTCTGTATGTATGGAGGCTGCACAGTAACACTTCTCTGGTCCTGTATGCCAGGTGTAATTCTCAGTATCTGCTCTTATTCTGTATGTATGGAGGCTGCACAGTAACACTTCTCTTGTCCTGTATGCTGGGTGTAACTCTCAGTATCTGCTCTTATTCTGTATGTATGGACACTGCACAGTAACACTTCTCTTGTCCTGTATACTGGGTGTAATTCTCAGTATCTGCTCTTATTCTGTATGTATAGAGGCTGCACAGTAACACTTCTCTTGTCCTGTGTGCTGGGTGTAATTCTCAGTATCTGCTCTTATTCTGTATGTATGGACACTGCACAGTAACACTTCTCTTGTCCTGTATACTGGGTGTAATTCTCAGTATCTGCTCTTATTCTGTATGTATAGAGGCTGCACAGTAACACTTCTCTTGCCCTGTATGCTGGGTGTAATTCTCAGTATCTGCTCTTATTCTGTATGTATGGTCACTGCACAGTAACACTTCTCTTGTCCTGTATGCTGGGTGTAATTCTCAGTATCTGCTCTTATTCTGTATGTATGGATGCTGCACAGTAACACTTCTCTTGTCCTGTATGCTGGGTGTAATTCTCAGTATCTGCTCTTTTTCTGTATGTATGGACACTGCACAGTGACACTTCTCTTGTCCTGTATGCTGGGTGTAATTCTCAGTATCTGCCCTTATTCTGTATGTATGGACACTGCACAGTGACACTTCTCTTGCCCTGTATGCTGGGTGTCATTCTCAGTGTCTGCTCTTATTCTGTGTGTATGGACGCTGCACAGTAACACTTCTCTTGACCTGTATGCTGGGTGTAATTCTCAGTATCTGCTCCTATTCTGTATGTATGGAGGCTGCACAGTAACACTTCTCTTGACCTGTATGCTGGGTGTAATTCTCAGTACTTATTCTTATCCTACATAGAGATTATGACACATGGTAGTTTCCTTATTGTGCATGTCTTGGGCTGTCTGTGTGACCACAATGCTTGCGAGGGACCTTAGTGGTATGACTCCCCCCCAATACACACAATGCTTGTACATGAAGCTCTGTTCCTGCGGTCGGAAGGGAGAGTGATTGAGGCCAGGAGATGAGACTGGCAGTTATTGTGGTCACCTATGTCACACTCCATGCAGTACTGACAAGCTTGCCATATCAGCAGATGAGCGTCCATGTGATTGCTCAACCCTGCTCGCGTCCAGGCGGCCCTGCGTAGAGCAGCTTCCTCTGAGACCGCCACACGGCCTGTCCCGGGCTCACCACCTAACCTGCATTGCATAAACCTGAGATAATCTCCGAGTAACTCGATGGGTGAAAAACTGCTTGACCCTGGCTCGACCTGTTTACCTCCTGCTTCTGTGACCACACAGCACAGTGCCACATATTCATCACCTGTCCCTAAGACCACACAACACACTGTCCCATACTCACCTCATCTCTGAAATTACACAACACACTGAACTTCAATCACCGCCTGTCCCTGACTCCACACAGCACACTGCCCCTCAATCACTGCCTGCCCCTGACACCACACAGCACACTGCCCCTCAATCACTGCCTGCCCCTGACACCACACAGCACACTGCCCCTCAATCACTGCCTGCCCCTGACACCACACAGCACACTGCCCCTCAATCACTGCCTGCCCCTGACATCACACAGCACACTGCCCCTCAATCACTGCCTGCCCCTTACACCACACAGCACACTGCCCCTCCATCACTGCCTGCCCCTGACACCACACAGCACACTGTCCCTCAATCACTGCCTGCCCCTGACAGCACACTGCTCCTCAATCACTGCCTGTCCTTAACAGCACACTGCTCCTCAATCACTGCCTGCCCCTGACACCACACAGCACACTGCCCCCCAATCACTGCCTGCCCCTTACACCACACAGCACACTGCCCCTCAATCACTGCCTGTCCCTGACACCACACAGCACACTGCCCCTCCATCACTGCCTGCCCCTGACACCACACAGCACACTGCCCCCCAATCACTGCCTGCCCCTTACACCACACAGCACACTGCCACTCAATCACTGCCTGCCCCTGACACCACACAGCACACTGCCCCTCAATCACTGCCTACCCCTGACACCACACAGCACACTGCTCCTCAATCACTGCCTGCCCCTGACACCACACAGCACACTGCCCCCCAATCACTGCCTGCCCCTGACACCACACAGCACACTGCCCCTCAATCACTGCCTGCCCCTGCCCCTGACACCACACAACACACTGCCCCTCAATCACTGCCTGCCCCTGACACCACACAGCACACTGCCCCTCAATCACTGCCTGCCCCTGACACCACACAGCACACTGCCCCTCAATCACTGCCTGCCCCTGACATCACACAGCACACTGCCCCTCAATCACTGCCTGCCCCTTACACCACACAGCACACTGCCCCTCCATCACTGCCTGCCCATGACACCACACAGCACACTGCCCCTCAATCACTGCCTGCCCCTGACATCACACAGCACACTGCCCCTCAATCACTGCCGGCCCCTGACACCACACAGCACACTGCCCCTCAATCACTGCCTGCCCCTTACACCACACAGCACACTGCCCCTCAATCACTGCCTGCCCCTGACACCACACAGCACACTGCCCCTCAATCACTGCCTGCCCCTGACATCACACAGCACACTGCCCCTCATTCACTTCCTGCCCCTGACAGCACACTGCTCCTCAATCACTGCCTGTCCCTAACAGCACACTGCTCCTCAATCACTGCCTGCCCCTTACACCACACAGCACACTGCCCCTCCATCACTGCCTGCCCCTGACACCACACAGCACACTGCCCCTCAATCACTGCCTGCCCCTGACACCACACAGCACACTGCCCCCCAATCACTGCCTGTCCCTGACACCACACAGCACACTGCCCCTCAATCACTGCCTATCCCTGACACCACACAGCACACTGCCCCTCAATCACTGCCTGCCCCTGACACCACACAGCACACTGCCCCTCAATCACTTCCTACCCCTTACACCACACAGCACATTTCCCCCTTAATCACTGCCTGTCCCTGACACCACACAGCACAATGCCCCTCAATCACTGCCTGCCCCTGACACCACACATCACACTGCCCCTCAATCACTGCCTGCCCCTGACACCACACAGCACACTGCCCCCCAATCACTGCCTGCCCCTGACATCACACAGCACACTGCCTCTCAATCACTGCCTGCCCCTTACACCACACAGCACACTGCCCCTTCATCACTGCCTGCCCCTGACACCACACAGCACACTGCCCCTCAATCACTGCCTGCCCCTGACATCACACAGCACACTGCCCCTAAATCACTGCCTGCCCCTGACACCACACAGCACACTGCCCCTCAATCACTGCATGCCCCTGACACCACACAGCACACTGCCCCTCAATCACTGCCTGCCCCTGACACCACACAGCAAACTGCCTCTCAATCACTGCCAGCCCCTGACACCACACAGCACACTGCCCCTCAATCGCTGCCGGCCCCAGACACCACACAGCACACTGCCCCTCAATCACTGCCTGTCCCTGACACCACACAGCACACTGCCCCTCAATCACTGCCTGCCCCTTACACCACACAGCACACTGCCCCTCCATCACTGCACACTGCCCCTGACACCACACAGCACACTGCCCCTCAATCACTGCCTATCCCTGACACCACACAGCACACTGCCCCTCAATCACTGCCTGTCCCTGACACCACACAGCACACTGCCCCTCAATCACTACCTGCCCCTGACACCACACAGCACACTGCCCCTCAATCACTGCCTGTCCCTGACATCACACAGCACACTGCCCCTTAATCACTGCCTGCCCCTGACACCACACAGCACACTGCCCCTCAATCACTGCATGTCCCTGACACCACACAGCACACTGCCCCTCAATCACTGCCTATCCCTGACACCAAACAGCACACTGCCCCTCAATCACTGCCTGTCCCTGACACCACACAGCACACTGCCCCTCAATCACTGCCTGCCCCTTACACCACACAGCAAACTGCCCCTCAATCACTGCCTGCCCCTGACACCACACTGCTCCTCAATCACTGCCCCTCAACCACTGCCTGCCCCTGACAGCACACTGCTCCTCAATCACTGCCTGCCCCTGACATCACACAGCACACTGCCCCTCAATCACTGCCTGCCCCTTACACCACACAGCAAACTGCCCCTCAATCACTGCCTGCCCCTTACACCACACAGCAAACTGCCCCTCAATCACTGCCTGCCCCTGACACCACACTGCTCCTCAATCACTGCCCCTCAATCACTGCCTGCCCCGACAGCACACTGCTCCTCAATCAATGGCTGCCCCTGACACCACACAGCACACTGCCCCTCAATCACTGCCTGCCCCTGACACCACACAGCACACTGCCCCTCAATCACTGCCTGCCCCTGACACCACACAGCACACTGCCCCCCAATCACTGCCTGCCCCTGACACCACACAGCACACTGCCCCCAATCACTGCCTATCCCTGACACCACACAGCACACTGCCCCTCAATCACTGCCTGCCCCTGACAGCACACAGCACACTGCCCCTCAATCACTGCCTACCCCTGACACCACACAGCACACTGCCCCTCAATCACTGCCTGCCCCTGACACCACACAGCACACTGCCCCTCAATCACTGCCTATCCCTGACACCACACAACACACTGCCCCTCAATCACTACCTGCCCCTGACACCACACAGCACACTGCCCCTCAATTACTGCCTGCCCCCGACATCACAGAGCACACTGCCCCTCAATCACTGCCTGCCCCTTACACCACTCAGCACACTGCCCCTCAATCACTACCTGCCTCTGACATCACACAGCACACTGCCCCTCAATCACTGCCTGCCCCTTACACCACACAGCACACTGCCCCTCCATCACTGCTTTCCCCTGACATAGAGTGACCAGACGTCCCGGATTGCCCGGGACACGTCCCGGATTCGGGGGCTGCTGTCCCAGGCTGCATGAGGTCCCGGGAAACGTCCCGCTTTCAGCAGCGGGACATCCCAGCCTCGGGACTCTGGCCACTCTATCCCTATGAACTGGCAGCGGCGTCTATAGACGCCGTGCCAGTTCATTACCCGCAGCCCCGCTCCAGCCTCCTTCTTCCGGTGTCTGTTCCGACACCGGCAGGCGAGCAGGGCTACGGCAAGATGGCTGCTGAAGCCCTGTACTGGAGACTATTTGTGTCTCCAGTACAGGGCTTCGGGCGCCATCTTGCCATAGCCCTGCCAGACTGTCAGCGCGGGAGACTTCAGGAGGAAGATGGTCCCGGGAGCAGCGCGCCAGAGGCGTCTGCCAGGTGAGTAAATGCTTTCTTTTCCAGGTGAAATGTTTGCCCGCATTGCGTTTATTTTGTGCTGACATGTTGCCCATTGCGTTTATTTTCTGGTGTCCGAGGTAACTGTTACTGCATTTATTATTTAATGGTCATAGATGGCTATGTTTGCTGCTTTGTGGTTACGGTATACTATTAGCGTCACACAGTTTCTGCACACCCATGATGCAAAATCTCGTTTGTCCACATCACGGCGTAAACACTGCTTTCTTATGCCTCGCTGTTACATCATTACGTTAGCTCCGCCCATGCAATGGCATGGCCACGCCCATTCTTCGCCACGCCCCCCCCCCCCCAGTCTTCGTCGCTGCACGCTCCTCAGTCCTCCCCAGTTTTCGCCGACCCCCCCCCCCCCCTCCCCGTCCCAGGTTGGACCCAAAAAAATCTGGTCACTCTACCTGACATCACACAGCACACTCCCCCTTAATCACTGCCTGCCCCTTACACCACACAGCACACTGCCCCTCCATCACTGCCTGCCCCTGACACCACACAGCACACTGCCCCCCAATCACTGCCTGCCCCTGACACCACACAGCACACTGCCCCTCAATCACTGCCTGCCCCCGACATCACACAGCACACTGCCTCTCAATCACTGCCTGCCCCTGACACCACACAGCACACTGCCCCTCAATCACTGCCTGCCCCTGACACCACACAGCACACTGCCCCTTAAGGCCCATACTCAAGGGGGCCGGCCGTCGCCGCAACCGCGTGGCACGCGCGTGTTGCGGCTAGTGTTGGGCGAACAGTGTTCGCCACTGTTCGGGTTCTGCAGAACATCACCCTGTTCGGGTGATGTTCGAGTTCGGCCGAACACCTTGTGGTGTTCGGCCAAACTGTTCGGGGTTCGCCGAACTACTGAATGCATGGCCGAACAGGGCCCCTGTTCGGCCGAACAGGGCCCTGTTCGGCCGAATACTGCCCCCCATGGGGTCGCAGGCATAAGGGGGGAGCATGCCCCGGTCGCGGGGGGGGTCGGAAATTCCCCCCACCCCCTCCGCTAGCGCTCCCCCCTCTGCCCGCTTCCCCATACAAAAAGTTTGAAACAAGTTCAATAGTACCTGGGCTGGTGGCACTGGCTGGCAGTGGAGTGAGGAGGAGGAGGAGTCCGAGTAGCAGAGTGACGTTGAGGCCGGGCAGCGGGCGGTTCAGCGCTAGTACCCTTGTGGTACTTCCGCCCTTTCTCTGACCTCACGTCCTCTGCATACGAGGGTACGCATCACGCGTACCCTCGTATGCGTCATCACGCAGAGGACGTGAGGTCAGAGAAAGGGCGGAAGTACCACAAGGGTACTAGCGCTGAACCGCCCGCTGCCCGGCCTCAACGTCACTCTGCTACTCGGACTCCTCCTCCTCCTCACTCCACTGCCAGCCAGTGCCACCAGCCCAGGTACTATTGAACTTGTTTCAAACTTTTTGTATGGGGAAGCGGGCAGAGGGGGGAGCGCTAGCGGAGGGGGTGGGGGGAATTTCCGACCCCCCCCCGCGACCGGGGCATGCTCCCCCCTTATGCCTGCGACCCCATGGGGCCCCCAAAATGGGCATGTTCGGGGGTCCCATTGACTCCCATTGAGTTCGGCGTTCGGGCCGAACATGCCGAACATCTGGCCCATGTTCGGCCTGTTCAGCCCGAACCCGAACATCCAGGTGTTCGCCCAACACTAGTTGCGGCGACAGTTCCCCCGTGTGTATGATGCGCGCGCCCCGAACCGTCGCCCGTCGGAGCTGTCGCCAGGCGATTGACATGTTCAATCGCCGGCTACAGTCGTCGCCGCAACCTCGCCGAAACTGTCGCTAGCCCCGCATGTGTATGCGGGCTAGCGACAGCTACCCACACACACCACACGGAGCTTCCGGCGGGGGGGAGGAAACTCGGCGACAGCTTCCGCCGCATCGCTAATCCCTCTGCTGCCGTGTGGATGCAGAGGGATTTGGCGACGAGCTGTCGCCGAACTGCCGCCGAACTGCCGCGCACACGCTCCCGTGTGCGGCGTAGCTACAATTGTACCCCCGTGGGTACTTAGCTTTAATCACTACCTGCCCCTGACACCACACAGCACACTGCCCCTCAATCACTGCCTGTCCCTGACACCACACTGCTCCTCAATCACTGCCTGTCCCTTACAGCACACTGCTCCTCAATCACTGCCTGCCCCTTACACCACACAGCACACTGCCCCTCCATCACTGCCTGCCCCTGACATCACACAGCACACTGCCCCTCAATCACTGCCTGCCCCTGACACCACACAGCACACTGCCCCTCAATCACTGCCTGCCCCTGACACCACACAACACACTGCCCCTCAATCACTGCATGCCTCTAACACCACACAGCACACTGCCCCTCAATCACTGCCTATCCCTGACACCACACAGCACACTGCCCCTCCATCACTGCCAGCCCCTGACATCACACATCACACTGCCCCTCCATCACTGCCTGCCCCTGACATCACACAGCACACTGCCCCTCAATCACTGCCTGCCCCTGACACCACACAGCACACTGCCCCTCAATCACTGCCTGCCCCTGACACCACACTGCTCCTCAATCACTGCCCCTCAACCACTGCCTGCCCCTGACAGCACACTGCTCCTCAATCACTGCCTGCCCCTGACATCACACAGCACACTGCCCCTCAATCACTGCCTGCCCCTTACACCACACAGCAAACTGCCCCTCAATCACTGCCTGCCCCTGACACCACACTGCTCCTCAATCACTGCCCCTCAATCACTGCCTGCCCCTGACAGCACACTGCTCCTCAATCAATGGCTGCCCCTGACACCACACAGCACACTGCCCCTCAATCACTGCCTGCCCCTCACACCACACAGCACACTGCCCCTCAATCACTGCCGGCCCCTGACACCACACAGCACACTGCCCCTCAATCACTGCCTGCCCCTGACACCACACAGCACACTGCCCCCCAATCACTGCCTGCCCCTGACACCACACAGCACACTGCCCCCAATCACTGCCTATCCCTGACACCACACAGCACACTGCCCCTCAATCACTGCCTGCCCCTGACAGCACACAGCACACTGCCCCTCAATCACTGCCTACCCCTGACACCACACAGCACACTGCCCCTCAATCACTGCCTGCCCCTGACACCACACAGCACACTGCCCCTCAATCACTGCCTATCCCTGACACCACACAACACACTGCCCCTCAATCACTACCTGCCCCTGACACCACACAGCACACTGCCCCTCAATTACTGCCTGCCCCCGACATCACAGAGCACACTGCCCCTCAATCACTGCCTGCCCCTTACACCACTCAGCACACTGCCCCTCAATCACTACCTGCCTCTGACATCACACAGCACACTGCCCCTCAATCACTGCCTGCCCCTTACACCACACAGCACACTGCCCCTCCATCACTGCTTTCCCCTGACATCACACAGCACACTCCCCCTTAATCACTGCCTGCCCCTTACACCACACAGCACACTGCCCCTCCATCACTGCCTGCCCCTGACACCACACAGCACACTGCCCCCCAATCACTGCCTGCCCCTGACACCACACAGCACACTGCCCCTCAATCACTGCCTGCCCCCGACATCACACAGCACACTGCCCCTCAATCACTGCCTGCCCCTGACACCACACAGCACACTGCCCCTCAATCACTGCCTGCCCCTGACACCACACAGCACACTGCCCCTTAATCACTACCTGCCCCTGACACCACACAGCACACTGCCCCTCAATCACTGCCTGTCCCTGACACCACACAACAAACTGCCCCTCAATCACTGCCTGCCTCTGACACCACACAGCACACTGCCCCTCAATCTCTGCCTGCCCCTGACACCACACAGCACACTGCCCCTCAATCACTGCCTGCCCCTGACACCACACTGCTCCTCAATCACTGCCTGTCCCTAACAGCACACTGCTCCTCAATCACTGCCTGCCCCTTACACCACACAGCACACTGCCCCTCCATCACTGCCTGCCCCTGACATCACACAGCACACTGCCCCTCAATCACTGCCTGCCCCTGACACCACACAGCACACTGCCCCTCAATCACTGCCTGCCCCTGACACCACACAACACACTGCCCCTCAATCACTGCCTGCCTCTAACACCACACAGCACACTGCCCCTCAATCACTGCCTATCCCTGACACCACACAGCACACTGCCCCTCCATCACTGCCAGCCCCTGACATCACACATCACACTGCCCCTCCATCACTGCCTGCCCCTGACACCACACAGCACACTGCCCCTCAATCACTGCCTGCCCCTGACACCACACAGCACACTGCCCCTCAATCACTGCCTGCCCCTGACATCACACAGCACACTGCCCCTCAATCACTGCTGGCCCCTGACACCACACAGCACACTGCCCCTCCATCACTGCCTGCCCCTGACATCACACAGCACACTGCCCCTCAATCACTGCCTGCCCCTTACACCACACAGCACACTGCCCCTCCATCACTGCCTGCCCCTGACATCACACAGCACACTGCCCCTCAATCACTGCCTGCCCCTGACACCACACAGCACACTGCCCCTCAATCACTGCCTGCCCCTGACACCACACAACACACTGCCCCTCAATCACTGCCTGCCTCTAACACCACACAGCACACTGCCCCTCAATCACTGCCTATCCCTGACACCACACAGCACACTGCCCCTCAATCACTGCCTGTCCCTGACACCACACAGCACACTGCCCCTCAATCACTGCCTGCCCCTTACACCACACAGCAAACTGCCCCTCAATCACTGCCTGCCCCTGACACCACACTGCTCCTCAATCACTGCCCCTCAACCACTGCCTGCCCCTGACAGCACACTGCTCCTCAATCACTGCCTGCCCCTGACATCACACAGCACACTGCCCCTCAATCACTGCCTGCCCCTTACACCACACAGCAAACTGCCCCTCAATCACTGCCTGCCCCTGACACCACACTGCTCCTCAATCACTGCCCCTCAATCACTGCCTGCCCCTGACAGCACACTGCTCCTCAATCAATGGCTGCCCCTGACACCACACAGCACACTGCCCCTCAATCACTGCCTGCCCCTCACACCACACAGCACACTGCCCCTCAATCACTGCCGGCCCCTGACACCACACAGCACACTGCCCCTCAATCACTGCCTGCCCCTGACACCACACAGCACACTGCCCCCCAATCACTGCCTGCCCCTGACACCACACAGCACACTGCCCCCAATCACTGCCTATCCCTGACACCACACAGCACAGTGCCCCTCAATCACTGCCTGCCCCTGACAGCACACAGCACACTGCCCCTCAATCACTGCCTACCCCTGACACCACACAGCACACTGCCCCTCAATCACTGCCTGCCCCTGACACCACACAGCACACTGCCCCTCAATCACTGCCTATCCCTGACACCACACAACACACTGCCCCTCAATCACTACCTGCCCCTGACACCACACAGCACACTGCCCCTCAATTACTGCCTGCCCCCGACATCACAGAGCACACTGCCCCTCAATCACTGCCTGCCCCTTACACCACTCAGCACACTGCCCCTCAATCACTACCTGCCTCTGACATCACACAGCACACTGCCCCTCAATCACTGCCTGCCCCTTACACCACACAGCACACTGCCCCTCCATCACTGCTTTCCCCTGACATCACACAGCACACTCCCCCTTAATCACTGCCTGCCCCTTACACCACACAGCACACTGCCCCTCCATCACTGCCTGCCCCTGACACCACACAGCACACTGCCCCCCAATCACTGCCTGCCCCTGACAACACACAGCACACTGCCCCTCAATCACTGCCTGCCCCCGACATCACACAGCACACTGCCCCTCAATCACTGCCTGCCCCTGACACCACACAGCACACTGCCCCTCAATCACTGCCTGCCCCTGACACCACACAGCACACTGCCCCTTAATCACTACCTGCCCCTGACACCACACAGCACACTGCCCCTCAATCACTGCCTGTCCCTGACACCACACAACAAACTGCCCCTCAATCACTGCCTGCCTCTGACACCACACAGCACACTGCCCCTCAATCTCTGCCTGCCCCTGACACCACACAGCACACTGCCCCTCAATCACTGCCTGCCCCTGACACCACACTGCTCCTCAATCACTGTCTGTCCCTAACAGCACACTGCTCCTCAATCACTGCCTGCCCCTTACACCACACAGCACACTGCCCCTCCATCACTGCCTGCCCCTGACATCACACAGCACACTGCCCCTCAATCACTGCCTGCCCCTGACACCACACAGCACACTGCCCCTCAATCACTGCCTGCCCCTGACACCACACAACACACTGCCCCTCAATCACTGCCTGCCTCTAACACCACACAGCACACTGCCCCTCAATCACTGCCTATCCCTGACACCACACAGCACACTGCCCCTCCATCACTGCCAGCCCCTGACATCACACATCACACTGCCCCTCCATCACTGCCTGCCCCTGACATCACACAGCACACTGCCCCTCAATCACTGCCTGCCCCTGACACCACACAGCACACTGCCCCTCAATCACTGCCTGCCCCTGACATCACACAGCACACTGCCCCTCAATCACTGCTGGCCCCTGACACCACACAGCACACTGCCCCTCCATCACTGCCTGCCCCTGACATCACACAGCACACTGCCCCTCAATCACTGCCTGCCCCTTACACCACACAGCACACTGCCCCTCAATCACTTCCTGCCCCTTACATCACACAGCACACTGCCCCTCAATCACTGCCTGCCCCTGACACCACACAGCACACTGCCCCTCAATCACTGCCTGCCCCTGACATCACACAGCACACTGCCCCTCAATCACTGCCTGCCCCTTACACCACACAGCACACTGCCCCTCAATCACTGCCTGCCCCTTACACCACACAGCACACTGCCCCTCAATCACTGCCTGCCCCTGACATCACACAGCCAGGGGCGTAGCTAGGGGTGGGCGGGGTAGGACAAGTGCCCCCGGGCGCTGGGTCCCTAGGGGCGCCCAGCTGTGACCTGTGTTTTTTTTTTTATTTATTTACCTGGCTACTACCACTGGGGACACCTATAGACCTGGTTACCTATACTGGGGGCACCTATTTTGGGGAAACTGCTGCCAAATTAACTGTATTTTTGGGGAACCGCTGCTGCCAGATTAAGTGTCTATTTTTGGGCAACCATTGTCAAATATCTGTATTTTGGAGGAACCTCTGCCAAATTACATGTATTTTTGGTGAAATGCTGTCAGATTACATGTATTTTGGGGGGAAACACTATGGCAGAGCTCAAACTTATCTGCCAGACCTTTTACACCACTGCTAAGGTCATGTATATTTGGCCCCACCCATTACCATGCCCACGCCCCTTTTTTGACCTTACAGGGCGCATTAATAGTCTTTGTCCCCGGGCGCTGGAAACCCTAGCTACGCCTCTGCACACAGCACACTGCCCCTCAATCACTGCCAGAGGGGTGTGGTGGATATAAGAGACAGTATAGAGAGCCGGGATATATAGCCCATCGAGGTGAGGCGGGTATAGGAGGCAGTATGGAGGGTGTACAGTCTGTGGGGTATCATGTGTTTCTCAGTTGATGGCAGGCAGTGACATATCGGGCCGCTATTATGCATGGTTGTTTCCTCTTTCTCTAGTAGGATATAGAGTTTCCTCTTCTCCTCTGTGGAGGTGAAATCCGGGATATGGGCGGAGTGCCTCTGGATGTGGGCGGTCCTTACAGGTGCGCATTTGCTGCAGCATAGCAGAATCAGAATTAATTTTATTCCCCAAGTACGTAAAATGATGTACCCAGAATTGTTTGTGGTGCAACATGGCAAGGCCGTAGAACATAGACAGACATAGAGCTGACAGCATGAGAAATGTTCATGATGCAGTCAGCCCCGGGCCGCCCATGAGGCAGGGTGAGGCGGGTTCTTCAGGCAGCAGAAGTGGGGGGGCAGCACCTGCCTGGCCGTGGGTGGGTGGGGGGCGCCGAGCTGGAAAGGGTAGCAGGCAGGAAGGGGGGCAGCAAGCACAGCGGTGGGGAGGGGGGGCCCGACCCCCCTCCCTCACCTGGATCCCCCATCTGCTCCCCCCCCTCCAGCTATTACCGCAGTCAGTGTATCAGTAGGCAGCCCGCTTCCCCTCTTCCTGGCTGATACCCCCTCCAGGCACCTATACTGGGGGCAATTATACTACCTATGGGGGGCGGGATCTTTTCAAGTTTGCCTCAGGCGGCAAAAATTCTAGAACTGGCCCTGGATACAGTCATAGAAACAAGAAGCATACATACAGAGCAGGGGGTAGCAAGAAGATCACACACATCTAGGGGGAGGGGCAAGTCCTGCACAGGAGTGCTTAGAAGTTTATGAGAGGGCATGAGGAGGAAATAATGTTGGCCAGGGGCTAGAGTGCTGCAGTGAGGCTCACCTGGCCGGGAGAGCTGGAGTTTAGTAGCAGAAGAGCCTGGGGGAAGAAGGTGCTCCTGCCCCTGGTGGTTATGGAGGGGATGGCTCGATGGGAGGAGCTTGAAGAATCGGTGGGAGTGATTCAGACACTACTGTCTGAAAGATCAGCAGGACTGCCAGGCAATTGGTATTGTTTAGACAATAAATATGGCTGCCTACATATCCCTCTCGCTTCAGGTCCCCTTTAGAAATGCCTTCTACAAATGTGACTAGTCAATAGCAGCATTTTAATGCATTTGTCTTATTGCCCCTATTTTTATTTAACCATTTCAGCCCGGGGATATTTTTCACCTTATGGAAGAGAGGAATTTTCAGTGCTCCTCCCTTCCATTCCCCAATAACTTTATCACTACTTATCACAAAGAAATGATCTATACCTTGTTTTTTCCACCACCAATTAGGCTTTCTTTGGGTGGTAAAAAATGTTAAGAATTATTTTATTGTAAATGCATTTTGACGGGAATAATACGAAAAAAAATGGAAAAAAAATCATTATTTTTCAGTTTTCAGCCATTATAGTTTAAAAATAATACATGCTACCGTAATTAAAACCCACACATTTTATTTGCCCATTTGTCCCGGTTATTGCAACATTAAAATTATATCCCTAGTATAATGTATGGTGACAATATTTTATTGCTCACGTCTGCGCGGCATAAATGGTTAATTTATGGACCTTTCCGCTACTCAGAAATTGTTAAAAAATTACCTTTTTAAATTTCTATGTGTGACTTAAAGAGGAACTCCAATGAAAATAATGTAATAAAAAAAGTGCTTACAATAATGATGTATAAATGATTTAGTCAGTGTTTGCTCATTGTAAAATCTTTCCTCTCCCTGAATTACATTCTGACATTTATCACATGGTGACATTTTTTACTGCTGGCAGGTGATGTCACTGGAAGGAGATGCTGCTTGCATTTTTGGCAGTTGGAAGCTATTTCCCACAACGCAACAAGGCTCCCACAGTGTGATGTCAGGACCTCAGTGCTGTGAGGTGCTGACATCACACTGTAGGAGGGGTTTCACCACAATATCAGTCATACAGCGCCCCCTGATGATCTGTTTGAGAAAAGGAATAGATTTCTCATAGGAAAGAGGATATCAGCTACTGATTGGGATGAAGTTCAATACTTGATTACTGTTTCTCTTTAACCACTTGAGTGAATGATCCAACACCCTGAGAAAAACAAATAAAGAACTCCACTAAGAATGGCCCAGAAAGTTGTGTTGGGTGTTGGATCCATGGATCAATCATATATTGGTTTATTATTTAATTTGAATCTTATGTATTTTATACATTGGCCTCAATTCACTAAGCTTATCTCCTGTCTTTAATAACGTTTCTATAGGTATCACCATGGTGATGAGACATGTAGTATTCAGGAAACATTTTACCTCAGGCAAACCTAAAGTTAGCTCTTCTGTCTTTAAGTTAACTCTTCAATCCTTAAAATAACTCCAGAATTCTAACTGGCCGTTAATTAACTGCGTGTGAAAATGACTACAGAGTAGGTAACTTAACTACAGAGGAGGCAACAACTACAGAGGAGGTAACTGTCAGGCATGGACTCACCCCCACCGCCAGCGGTAGTACGAACGCCGCGCTCGCGGCTGACGTCATCGGGACCCCGAACTTCCGGTCTGTCCCGGCGGCCTCCTCCTCCGCTCAACGGGTCACTAGGAGCATGTCTCAGCAGGGCAGGGCAACGCGCGCACGCACGGAGCGTCACGCCCTTTATGCCCTGAGAAGGAGGATCCCATGAGCAGATTGCCGGGACAGTTGCCGCCCCTTTTCTGACGTCATCGGGGGGGGGGTGGAGATTGCTGAAGTGACAGTCTGCATTTAAGCAGCAGACTGTCAGTATTCTGTGTCCGCTGTAGCGATCACACCCGTGTTAGCTCTCGGATCCACAGTATACCTATATATTGGTGCGGCCAATATATAAGTACTGGAAGACCATACCATTGTGATTTATCTGTGCCTTTGACCTTTTTGCCTGTTTCTGACCTTGCTCTTGCCTCATCCTCTTGTACTTCTGCCGATCTTATCTCCTGTTGCCGACCTTGCCTTGTCTCTCGTTTTCGCCTCTGAACTTGTGATACTGTACCTTGATATTTCTGATCTCCTGTTGCCGAACCCCGGCTCGCTCTTAGACTCCGCCTTAGCCTCCTGATATTGTACCTTATTTGCCTGTGTGTGTACGACCTGGCCTGTCCGACCTCGAGAACCGACCTTGCTGTCAGAGGCGGTTCCTCGCACTGACAGTGACCCTTCCTATTTAGGGTTACTTTCAGTATATCCTTCCTGCTGGCTGCCCGACTCCTTCTGTCTAGGAGAGCTTGGGCTGCGGAAGGAATTTGTACAGTACGCCTTGCTGTACTGAGGCCTAGTCCTCTAGTGTTACTGTTGCACCAATCACTACACTCTTTAGGTGCCAGAGGTTAGTTAATATATCGGATTGTCGGTGAGACTGCAGCTCACTTATAATCAGATATATATCTGCATTCCGGTGATACTGCAGATTACCGGCAATCAGACTCTCTCTGGTCCTATCTACCTTCACAGAACGTGACAGTAACTTAAGGAATGAAGAGATAACATAATTTTCTTAGTGTGTGGAGGTAAGTTTTCTCTTGCCTTATTATCTCCAGCATTATCTTAGTGAATTGAGGCCATTATTTTAGATGTACACTATTGTTTGCAAAGGCCTGAAGAAGGGTCTACCTGAAACAAGTCGACGTTGTTGCCTCATACACAAACTATCGATTTTCTCTATGTGGTTTTGTACCCTATTGTTCCCCATGGAATATTTTTATGAGGATGAATCTTTTTGAAGAATTTTGAACTATTTTTGCACTTTTGATATATTTAAATACTATGCTAAACTTCATTAAAAAAACTTTTTGGTTTCCTCGAATAATTTGCTTATGTAGATATCCTTGTATCCATACATCAAACTACCAATAGGCCTAGATAGAGTATCCTTCTTACCTTACAGAGTTATATTATTATTTAGTATTTATATAGCGCCGACATCATCCGCAGCGCTGTACATAGTCTATTGTCTAGTCACGTATCTCTGCCTCAGAGGGGCTCACAATGTAATCCCTACCATAGTAATATGTTTATGTATGTATCGTGTAGTGTATTTATCGCAGTTTAGGGCCAATTTAGGTGGAAGCCAATTATTTTATCTGAATGTTTTTAGGATGTAAGAGGAAACCGGAGTGCCCGGGGTAAACCCATGCAGACACAGGAAGAAAATACAAGCTCCATGCAGATAGCGTCCTGGCTGGGATTCAAACCGTGGACCCAGTGCTGCATAAGTCATAAGTGCCCTGTGCCAGGATCATATATGATTTGGATATAAAATGGGCCATCATTACTCTAAGCAACAGCTATTCAGGTGCAGGCATTGAGCCCAAGTTTTCAGTGCTGCAGACTGTAGTAGGTGGAGGGGACGACAACCTGCCTTTTAAAAATAAACTTTTGTCTAGAGATAAAAGCAGGTGTGCGCTGCAGTAATACCAGCCACAGATGTGCCCTGATAACGAGGGGAAATACTATAGAACAGACCGCCACATCCTCTCCATTCAACACATTTATCACTCTGATCTATCTAATGCTAGGCACGCACTGTACAATGGGTGATAGATCAGGTGAAATATTCATACCTACCTTCTCAGGGATATTAATTGTTTACCTGGTCTACCACCAGTGATGAGCGTAAACAGCAAAATTACGATTTTGCTACATTTTGCATAAATATTCGCAATTACGCCTATACGTAATTACAATTTGCAAGCTAAATTGATTTCGTAGTCATTCGTAATTTCACATAAAAATGTGCGTAATTTCGTGAAATTTTGTGCCGGCTTTGGAGATTAATTGCAAAGCTGACATACATGCTACTGACACCAAAATTGCTACCTATGTTAAAGGCAATAGTGGGTACAAGGGAAAAAAATAATTTTCCAAAAAGACCATATAGTTTTTGAGAAAATCGATGCAAACAAAAAATGGTTTTTAACCACTTTACCCCCAGCGGTACGAATTTCTCCGCCCCTTTTTTCCCTCCTAAAAAAACAGGGATGGAGAAATCCGTACCTTCCGCGCTACCGCCGCTGTCCGCGCACCCGCCGCTCGTGCACGCCGCCACCCGCCGCTCGTGCACGCCGCCGCCCGCTCGCCCAGAGATCAATGAACGGGAAAATCCATTCCCGTTCGTTGATCTAGCCCCCGCAATGATCTGCTGCTTCTTTCAGAAACAGCGAGATCATTGTGAGTCTCCCAGCCTCCTACTGCTTCCTGTAAGCGTCCTTCCGGACGCTTACAGGTCGCATGTAAACAAACACTCTGTGGCCATCTTGTGGCCAAATAGTAAACTACACCCTAAAAGCATTTTACATACACAAACATTACATTTACACAATAAATTAACTCATTACCTCCCACACTCCCCAATTTTTTTTATTTTTTTTGTAATTAAAAAAAAAAAAATACAATAAAAAAAAAGCATAAATAGTTACCTTAGGGACTGAACTTTTTAAATATTTATGTCAAGAGGGTATAACACTGTTACTTTATAAACTGCGGGCTTGTAATT
Source organism: Hyperolius riggenbachi (assembly GCF_040937935.1). NCBI lineage: Eukaryota > Metazoa > Chordata > Amphibia > Anura > Hyperoliidae > Hyperolius > Hyperolius riggenbachi. Next base: position 31,528,389 of record NC_090654.1, read on the forward strand.
AGGGATGGATGCAAAACTGAAAAAAATGCACCTTTATTAAAATATTGTCGCCAAACATTGTGATAGGGACATAATTTAAATGGTTTTATAACCGGGACAAATGGGTTAATACATTTCATGGGTTTTAATTACAGTAGCATGCTTTATTTAAAAACTATAATGGCCGAAAACTGAAAAATAATAATTTTTCCCACATTTTTTCCTATTTCCCCATTAAAACACATTTAGAATAAAATAATTCTTGGCATAATGTCCCACCTAAAGAAAGCCTAATTGGTGGCAAAAAAAACAAGATACCGTTCATTTCATTGGGATAAGTAATAATAAAGTTATAGACGAATGAATGGAAGGAGCGCTGAAAGGTGAAAATTGCTCTGGTGGTCAGGGGGTAAAACCCCTCAGTGGTGAAGTGGTTAAACTTGGAAAAATGACAGTTTAAAAACCATTTTTCTTTGCATTTTTAAAATCTATTTTCTCAAAAACGACGTCTTTTTGAAAAAAAATGTTTTAACTTGTACTCAATATTCTCAAGATATGTACCAATTTTGGTAGCAATAGCATGTATGGAGACTTTGCTATTAACTGCCAAAGTTGGTACAAAAATTTCGTGCAATTGCGCGAAAATTACGCGGAATTATGAAATACTACATACGAAATCAATTACAATTTCCCCTGAAATTTCGCATTACGATTACAATGCGAAAATGCAAATTTCGATGCGAAATTTTCCATGTGCGAAATTTCGGCCCATCACTGTCTACCACATTGAAAATAGGTGTTATACAAGATTTCAGCAGATGTACTGCCATGGCCTCAATTCTGGTAGGGTTATCAAACAAATGACCTCATGTGAGGTCATTTACCTCATGGTAATGACATTTAGCAATTCTGGTAGGTTTTGGTCATGTTTTACCTCATGAGGTAAATTATGAGGTAATTCATGAGGTCATTTACCGAAAATAGCTATTCCCATGGAAATTAGGGGGCACATTGGCACATAATTTACAGATCAGTTTAAGAGCTGCCTGTACCTGGAGGTAAAGCCAATTTGTATGCATTTTGCCATTTTTAGTGGAGTTCCTATTGCTGTTTTAGTGTCGCTCCTATTCAGGCTATGTAATAGAAAAGAATAGTAGAAATAAAACTCCAAATATTTACTGGATTTTTTTTAATAAGGGATACCTATAAATATACTTTCCATGAGTTGCGAAATAATCAAATACACCTCCCTTCAAAAAGACAAAAAACATCTTCCAAACACTATCCTAACCTATAGAAAACAATTAAAGACTACTATTATTTATTTACTGCATGCTTACCGCTGAAATACCTCATGAGGTATTTTACCTACAAAAAAATATTTACCTCACATAGCTACCAGAATTGAGGCCATTATTGTGTTATTTGGGGGAACTGCCTGCTTAGTCTTGTTATATGGGGACATGTTGCTTATATTATTGGAGGACATGCCTGATGAATTTTATTATTCGGGGGTCATGCTGCCTAATTGTGTTATTCATGGACATGTTGTCTAATTTTGTTATATTAGGGACACGTCTGGTTAATTGTGTTGTTTGGGGGAACATGCTAACCTTATTGTTATTTGGGGAACATGCTGCCTAAGTATGTTTGTGTGTAGGTAGGGATGAGCATGAATGTCGCATAATCACAATTTCACATCTTAATTCGCAATTACGATGCAAAATCGTAATGAGAAATTTCGGGGAAAATCGTAAATAATTTTGTTTTTAAAGGTAATCAGGAACCATAATTCTGTGTAATTTTCACACAATTTTGTGGTGAATTTAGTGGTCAATAGCAAAGCCCCCATATAAGCTATTGTCATCAAAATTGCTACACATGTTAAGCAGAAAAGTGGGAACAAGTAAAAAAATTTTTTTTACAAAGACCTTGTAGTTTTTGAAAAAAAAATCTTACAAATGCAAATGAAAAATGGTTTTTAAACTCAGAAAAATTACAATTTAAAAATCTTTTTCCTTTGCATTTGTAAAACCCATTTTCTCAAAAATTACAAGGTGTTTTTAAAAAATTATTTTGTCTTACTATCACTATTCTCCTTAAAGAGGAGCTGTTAGGTATAAGGTCTCAGAGAAAATAAACACATATATCAGTAGCTAAAGATTGGCTGTACTTACATTACATATGCATTTCACTGTCCACGTTTGGATTTCACAGAATTTGTATATAGTATATGCAGAGATAGATGCTCCTGACAGCTCATGGCAGGCTCCATGTTTTTCTGTCAAATGTGTCGTCATGTCCTGCCTGCTTCCTGATCACAGATAAGCTCGTACTTGAACAACACAGTGTGCAGTGAATGTTAATGAGCCATGTGGCTAGGAACAATAGCTGACTCCTGCAGTGTACTCTGCCCAGAGATTTATCAGTGCTACGCGCTGGACTGATTACAAGCTGCTGTAACGTCTCATTAGCAGCCGAGGGGAGGGCCCCAGAATGCTTTGCAGTTTAGTATGCGGCTTGCGTCCTTATGGGTCTATAACAGCCTTGCTGATAAGCACACATCAAAGGTAACTGAGATTTTTATCTTCACTAATGGCTTTATGGCTTCCTTCTAAACTGTTTAACACAGGAGAATAGAGGTTTAAATTAGCTTCTGCAGCCTGACAGTTACTCTTTAAAGGGAACCAGAGACGAAGCACCCTTGTGTATTTTACCATATATATCAGTAAGAACATTAGAGAAAACACTTACCATGCTCTCTGTTTCATCCTCACTGCTAAAAGTGTCTGTTATTAGCTGTGATAAAAATCCCCGACTGAGCATTCAGTCTGGCTTTGCAGGGAATAATTATAGCTGAGTCATTATAGCAGGGCCACAAGGGGGCAGGCTTGGGCTTGAAAAGACACCAGAGAAGACAGATTCAGCTATAATATTTCCATAGCAAAGCTAGATTGAGTGCTCAGTCGGGGATTCTTATCAGAGGTGATAACAGCAGTGTTGATCGGATACCTCATTATCCTATTCGAGTTTGGTCGAATTCGGATAGTAAACTATCCGAATTCACTCGAAGTTCGATATTCGAGTTAATCGAATATCCGATTCGACCTCGGATATCCGACGTCACTATCCGAGTCTGTATTCGAGTAAAATATTCAAGCTGGCCTTAAATAGCTTTTAAAACTTGTATTGGAGGTCAATGATGCATGAAACCACCTTTTTTATGAAGAAAAACATCAAGTGATTAGGTGGTGATGTAGTAGTTATAAAAAAGGTATCAAAAATAGTAAATTAACTTCATGAAAAATGTTTGCATGAGAAGGTGTGTCCAAAATGGTTGTAAGTTGGAAGTCTTCATTTACGTCCTCTTCATCTTCTTCTTCTATATCTTCTTCTTCTTCTTCTTCTATATCTTCTTCTTTTTCTTCTTCTTCTTCATCTTCTTCTTCTATATCTTCTTCATCTTCTACTTCTTGTATCTTCTTCAATCATCTTTTTCTTCTTCTATATCTTCTTCTTCTTCTTTTATATCTTCTTCTTCTTCTTTTATATCTTCTTCTTCTTCTTTTATATCTTCGTCTTCTTCTTCTATATCTTCTTCTTCTTCAGCTTCTTCTTCTTCTTCTATATCTTCTTCTTCTTCTTCTTCTTCTTCTTCTTCTTCTTCTATATCTTCTTCTTCTTCTTCTTCTATATCTTCTTCTTCTTCTTCTTCTTCTTCTTCTTCTTCTTCTTCTATATCTTCTTCTTCTTCTTCTTCTTCTTCTTCTTCTTCTTCTTCTTCTTCTATATCTTCTTCTTCTTCTTCTTCTTCTTCTTCTTCTTCTTCTTCTTCTTCTTCTTCTTCTTCTTCTTCTATATCTTCTTCTTCTTCTTCTTCTTCTTCTTCTTCTTCTTCTTCTTCTTCTTCTTCTTCTTCTTCTTCTTCTTCTTCTTCTTCTTCTTCTTCTTCTTCTTCTTCTTCTTCTTCTTCTTCTTCTTCTTCTTCTTCTTCTTCTTCTTCTTCTTCTTCTTCTTCTTCTTCTTCTTCTTCTTCTTCTTCTTCTTCTTCTTCTTCTTCTTCTTCTTCTTCTTCTTCTTCTATATCTTCTTCTATATCTTCTTCTTCTTCTTCTATATCTTCTTCTTCTTCTTCTATATCTTCTTCTATATCTTTTTCTTCTTTCTTCTTCTTCTCTATCATTATATTATGTGTCTTGGTTTTCCTTTCTTTTGTAATATTTTTTTTTTACGTAATTTGTGGAAATATTTTATTTTAATAACAACACCATAGTTATATTTGTGTTGATGGCATAATAGGTAGTGGCACATTGCAAGCCACAGCGCCTTTTTCTGTGTACCCTGGCGGTGGTAAAACACAGACATCAGCAGGAGGAGGAAGTAGTTGCAGGCAGCTATTGTAGTGTGGTAATAGCTGGTAGGAGAGTGGGTGGCAGAAGAAAATAGTTCTTCTTATGTTCTCCCTGGCAGTGGTAGCAGCACAAAGACAGCAGAAGCTCAATGCAGCTACAGGAGGAGGAGTAGTGTGTGTCAGGCAGTGTGATGTGATGTGACTGCTGCTGACATAATAGGCCCTGGTTCCTAGCGGTGGTACCAGGGCTGTAAATTAACATCATGAGGTTCCAGACAGCGGTCGTGAAGCCCACATTGTGTCCAATACACAATTGGGACAGCACAGTTTTCAACCCCGGACACCTCTAAAATAATAATAAATTTTTTTTTTTCAAAATAATGCAGCTATTTTTGAGCGTAAATAGCTGGTGGCGCATGGGCAGCAGCACCTTGTAATGTGTTCCCTGGCAGTGGAGACACAGACAGCAGTAGGAAATACAACAGCAGGCAGCGTGAGGAGGATGAGTGTGTGGCAGTGGCAGCAGGCAGGCGGGCAGCGAGACATAGCTGGTGGCGCATGGGCAGCAGCACCTTGTAATGTGTTCCCTGGCAGTGGAAACATACAGACAGCAGGAGGAAATACAGCATCAGGCAGCATGAGGAGGATGAGTGTGAGGCAGACTGGCAGCAGGCAGGCAGGAGGGCAGGCAGCGAGACATAATAGGCCCTGGTTCCTAGCGGTGGACCAGGGTCGTAAATAAACACCATGAGGTTCCAGACAGCGGTCGTCAAGCCCACATTCTGTCCAATACACAATTGGGACAGCACAGTTTTCAACCCGGACACATCTAAAATAATTTAAATTTTTTTTTTCCAAAATAATGCAGCTATTTTTGAATTTTGAGCGTAAATAGCTGGTGGCGCATGGGCAGCAGCACCTTGTAATGTGTTCCCTGGCAGTGGAAACATACAGACAGCAGGAGGAAATACAGCAGCAGGCAGCGTGAGGAGGATGAGTGTGTGGCAGACTGGCAGCAGGCAGGCAGGAGGGCAGGCAGCGAGACATAATAGGCCCTGGTTCCTAGCGGTGGACCAGGGCCGTAAATAAACACCATGAGGTTCCAGACAGCGGTCGTGAAGCCCACATTGTGTCCATTACACAATTGGGACAGCACAGTTTTCAACCCGGACACCTCTAAAATAATAACACAAATTTATTACATTTTTTTTTCAGAAATGCAGCTATTTTTGAGTGTAAATAGCTGGTGGCGCATGGGCAGCAGCACCTTTTAATGTGTTCCATGGCAGTGGAGACACAGACAGCAGGAAGAAATACAGCAGCAGCAGCAGGTGTAATGTGTGTGTGCCACTTCATGTCCCCCTCTCGCCGACAACAGGGGCCAGGAATTCGCCTTCCACCCAAGCCTGGTTCATTTTGAGAAACGTCAGTCTGTCCACAGACTTGTGAGAGAGACAAGATCGGTTCTCAGTGACGACTCCACCGGCTGCACTGAAGCAACGCTCTGACAGTACGCTGAAAGGGGGGCAGGAGAGCACTTCCAGGGCGTACTGCGCAAGCTCGCTCCAGATCGGCAGGTGCTTGACCCAATACTCCATGGGATCAACAGGGGCAACGCTGTCAAGCCCGCTGAAGGACCCCATGTAGTCAGCCACCATGCGGGTCAAGCGCTGCCTGTGACTGGAGAAGGATGCTGCTGCAGGCACCTCCTCTCTAGTCCCTGGCAGCTCTACACTCATGTAGAGCTCGTTGGTCAGAGACAGCAGGTCTGTGGTGCGCTTGCTGCTGGTGGATGCAGGCACCTGCTGCTGCCTCTGTGCTGGCTGGACAGTGGGGGTGGATGGCTGAGGGAAGGCTTCCTCCAAGCGCCCAACAAGGGACAGCTGCAAATCCCTCATTTTTTGCGCACGGTCTCCTCCTGCAGGCAGGAACTGGCTGAGCTTCCCCTTCAGACGTGGGTCCAGCATCATGCAGATCCAGATGTCCTCCCTCTGCTTCATCTGGATGACCCTTGGGTCCTTGCGCAAGGCACCTCAGCATGTGCGCTGCCATTGGGAAGAGTCTGGCCACGTCTGCTGGCACATCATTGGCAGCCCCAGAGCCGACAGTCCTGTCCTCCTCATCCTCTGCCTCCTCCACCTCATCCTCTCTCCACCCCCGCACCAGTCCAGCTGCGCTCTGCTGCTCCCCCTCATCAGCAGCAAGGTCAGGGACCTCCACCAACTCCAAGCCCTCCTCCTCAGAGGTGGCCTGTGAAGCTGCCTGCAGCTCCTGCTGATTGCTCCCCTGTTGATTGCAGCAACCAGGTTTGCCCCATTGTCGGACACCACCTCTCCGACTCTGAGGCCTCTGGGGGTCAGCCAATTCCTCTCCTGCTCTCGGAGTTTGGCCAGGACATGGTTCGCCGTCAGTTTGGTCTTCCCCAGGCTGACCAATTCCAGCAGCGCTTGGCAGTGGCGGGGCTTCACGCTGCTGCTGAGGCGGGGGGTTTGGGCTGGTGTGCCGGAGGATGGAAGCGGATCAGAGGAACCTGCTGCAATTCCGCTGACCCTGCATGGAGGCACCACCCACTGCGTTGTTGCTGCTGCTGCTGCTCTGACAGTGCCCGATGCTGCTCCCCCCTCCTCACCCCCTTCCACCAAGCTGACCCAATGCGCGGTGAAGGACAGATAGCGGCCTGTCCCAAACCGGCTGCTCCACGAGTCCATGGTGACGTGGACCCGTTGACCCAGCCCTCTCCCGACATTGGCCATCACAGAGCGCTGAAGTGCAGGGATGGCCGTGCGTGCAAAAAAATGTCGGCTGGGGATTGGCCGATCGGGGGCTGCACACATCAGGAGCGCACGCATGTCGCTCCCCTCCTGCACAAGGGAATAAGGCAGGAGTTGGGAGCACATGGCCCGTGCCAGCAAGCCGTTCAGCTGAAGCACGTGACGGCTGCTGGGAGGCAGAACCCTGACCACCCCCTAGAAGGTGTCGCTGAGCAGGGTCTGGCGATGCCTTTTTCTGGCACGGGAATCACTGGAGGGAGCAGAGGAGGCCACTGAGGACTGGCTGCCAGAACAGGCCTCAGTGTCGGTGGCAGGAGTTGCAGAGGGAGCAGGAGCAGTGCGTTTCTGACGCACTCCTGCTGGTGCTGCTGGAGGAGGTGAAGGAGGGCGGGTGGCTGCTGCCGACGGCTTCGCAGTGGTGGCGGGTCTGCCACTGCCAGCTTCCTTCAACTTCATGAACTCCTCATGCTCATGAAAGTGTTTCCCTGCCAGATGGTTCACCCGAGAGGTGGTGCCGTACGCAGAGGGCTCCTTCCCTCTGCTGAGCTGCTGGCGGCACTGGTTGCAGGTGGCATACTTGCACTCCACATATGGCAGGGTGAAAAAATTCCAAATTGGGGAGGTGAAGTTGCCCCTTCGGCTGGAAGGTGCTGCTGCCGCTGGTCTCCCTGTGGTGGTTGGGGGGGTTCTTGGAGCGGCTGGTGGCACTGGCAGAACTCTCCGCCTCCGGATCAGCACGCTGTGTGGCCTGCATACCACGCCCACTTCTGATCCCGCCTATGTCTGCGATGCTGATCCTTCTAGCAAGGCCCGCAGACGCATCCTCCTCCTCCTCCTCAGAGCTGATGACATCCCCAGGATCTGCCACCCAGTCTCTGTCCTTCACCCTGTCATCATCATCCTCCCCCTCCGCAAACATGTCCTGCTGGGATGACCCCACAAACTCCCCTTCTGCATGCATGGGCTGAGGGACAGTCACCACTGTCTGACTGTCCAAAGCATCATCCCCCAAAGTGCCCATCAGCATTTCTTCCTCCTCCAATTCTGCCGCAGCAGCACTCCATAGCCCCACTGTGCTTGGGGATAAGAAGAAGGTGCTGCTGAGTGACAGGGTGCTGGTGTTGCCCGCTGGGGCTGGAGAACTCCTCCTCCTCCTCCCCAGGCAGTGCTGGGCGGCTGCTGCTGCTCTTGCGAACAGGAGTGGTGGCGGGGGTGGAGGACTCGGCTCCAGAGCTAATGGTGGCCTGCTCATCCACCATCAGTTCCATCACAGAGTCTGCGTCCTTCTCAATAGGACGGCTACGACCTGGCGGTGGGAGGAACATCTGCGCCACACGCTGCTGCTGCTGCTGTGTCTCTGCAGCGTGACTCCCAGCTGTTGGGCGGCTAAGGCGTCCACGGCCAGTGGCTAATGGCGGAATAGCCACTGGTGCAGACGCAGAACTTCGCATGGTGGTGGTGGTGGCGCGGCTGCCAAGCCCACGACCTCCTCTCTTGCCGATGCCCTTGCTGCCCCTGCCCAAACCGCGGCTGCCAGTGCCAGACATTGTATATTTTTAATATTATACAAATGAAAAAAAAAGTTATGTATAGGCGGGTGGGACAAGTGGGGTACTTTAATGGGGTGGGACTGGTGGTGGTGGTGGGTGTGTGAGGTGACAGACAGGTGTACTCTACAGCAGAGATCGGTGTAGCGCTAACGAGAGAGTGCGCAGTGCGCACACAAAGACCCTAGCTGACGCTGACTGACGGTGTCCCTATACACAGACTACAGTACAGTACAATTCAGCGAATACACAATACAAGTAATATAAACAATAGGACGGGTGTAGCGCTAACGAGAGGGTGCGGACAGCGCAATCGTGCACTGCGCACACAAAGACACTAGGTAACGCGGTGACGGACGGTCCCTATACACAGAATAGAGTACACTACAGTACTAACTAAACAATAGAAGAATCTAGCTAAACAATAGAACAGGTGTGACTAGATTACAGAGAGCAGATACAGGACAGGTATAGCAGTAAAGCTGGGCCTTGCTAACTACAAAATAGTACAATAATCTATCTAACACAGAAGTAGTACAGTAGAGTAGGACAGGTGAGAGCACAGGTAACTAGAGACTAGATAGAGTGACCATATTTTTGTGGGTCCAACCTGGGACGGGGGGGGGGGGGGGGCGGCGCGCGCAGCGCGCCGCGGCGAAAAGTGGGAAGGAGTGAGGAGCACGCAGCGGCGAAGACTGGGGGAGGGGGGCTGCGGCGCGCCGAAAAAATGGGTGTGGCCATGACATTGTATGGGCGGAGCTAACGTAATGATGTAACAGCGAGGCATAAGAAAGCAGTGTTTACGCCATGATGTGGACAAACGAGACTTTGTATCATGGGTGTGCAGAAACTGTGTGATGCTAATAGTATACCGTAACCACAAAGCAGCAAACATAGCCATCTATGACCATTAAATAATAAATGCAGTAACAGTTACCCCGGACACCAGAAAATAAACGCAATAGGCAACATGTCAGTATAAAATAAATGCAATGCGGGCAACATGTCAGTACAAAATAAACGCACTGCGGGCAAACATTTCACCAGAAAAGAAACGCACTGCGGCCAAACATTTCACCAGAAAAGAAACGCACTGCGGGCAAACATTTCACCAGAAAAGAAACGCACTGCGGCCAAACATTTCACCAGAAAAGAAATGCAATGCGGGCAAACATTTCGCCAGAAAAGAAACGCACTGCGGGCAAACATTTCGCCAGAAAAGAAACGCAATGCGGGCAAACATTTCGCCAGAAAAGAAACGCACTGCGGGCAAACATTTCGCCAGAAAAGAAACGCAATGCGGGCAAACATTTCGCCAGAAAAGAAACGCACTGCGGGCAAACATTTCACCAGAAAAGAAACGCACTGCGGCCAAACATTTCACCAGAAAAGAAACGCAATGCGGGCAAACATTTCGCCAAAAAAGAAACGCAATGCGGGCAAACATTTCGCCAGAAAAGAAACGCACTGTGGGCAAACATTTCACCAGAAAAGAAACGCACTGCGGCCAAACATTTCACCAGAAAAGAAACGCAATGCGGCAAACATTTCGCCAGAAAAGAAACGCACTGCGGGCAAACATTTCGCCAGAAAAGAAACAATGCGGGCAAACATTTCACCTGGAAAAGAAACAATGCGGGCAAACATTTCACCTGGAAAAGAAACAATGCGGGCAAACATTTCACCTGGAAAAGAAACAATGCGGGCAAACATTTCACCTGGAAAAGAAACAATGCGGGCAAACATTTCACCTGGAAAAGAAACAATGCGGGCAAACATTTCACCTGGAAAAGAAACAATGCGGGCAAACATTTCACCTGGAAAAGAAAGCATTTACTCACCTGGCAGAAGTGTCCGGCCTCTGGCGCGCTGCTCCGTCCCGGGACCGTCTTCCTCCTCCTGCTCTTCTCTCCCGCGCTGACAGGGCTACGGCAAGATGGCGCCCAAAGCCCTGTACTAGTGACACAAATAGGTCTCCAGTACAGGGCTTCGGCAGCCATCTTGCCGTAGCCCTGCTCGCCTGCCGGTGTCGGAAACAGACACCGGAAGAGGAGGCTGGAGCGGGGCTGCGGGCAATGAACTGGCACGGCGTCTATAGACGCCGCTGCCAGTTCATTGAGGAGAGAGTGGCCAGAGTCCCGAGGCCGGGACGTCCCGCTGCTGAAAGCGGGACGTTTCCCGGGACCTCATTAAGCCTGGGACAGCGGACCCCGAATCCGGGACGTGTCCCGGGCAATCCGGGACGTCTGGTCACTCTAGACTAGAGCACAGAGCAGGGCAGGCTGGCTTGCCTAGGCACAGGGCCTAGCTGCTGCAGCAGCAGCAGCACCAGTCAGGGGCGTAACTAGAAATCACTGGGCCCCCCTGCGAATATTTGGATGGGGCCCCCCCCATAGGTGCCAAATAATCGTAATGGGGCAGCGTTTCACTGTAAATTAATTGTAAAGTGGGCAGCATTTTACCAGACAATCGTAATGTGGGCCAGAAAATCGTAATGTGGGCAGAGTTCACCAGAAAATCGTAATGTGGGCCTTTAGAAAATCATAATGTGGGCAGAGTTCACCAGAAAATCGTAATGTGGGCACCAGTCACCAGAAAATAGTAACGTGAGCAGCAGTCACCAGAAAATTGTAACGTGGGCAGCATTTACCAGACAATCGTAATGTGGGCAGCGTTCACCAGAATATCGTAATGTGGGACAGAAAATCGTAATGTGGGCAGAGTTCACCAGAAAATTGTAACATGGACAGCATTCACCAGACAATCGTAACTTGGGCAGTGTTCACCAGAAAATCGTATTGTGGGCCAGAAAATCGCAATGTGGGCAGCAGTCACCAGAAAATCGCCATGTGGGCAGCAGTCACCAGAAAATTGCAATGTGGGCAGCAGTCACCAGAAAATCCTAATGTGGGCAGCAGTCACCAGAATATCGTAATGTGGGCAGCAGTCACCAGAAAATCCTAATGTGGGCAGCAGTCAGTCACCAGAATGTCGTAATGTGGGCAGCAGACACCAGAAAATCCTAATGTGGGCAGCAGTCACCAGAAAATCGCAATGTGGGCAGCAGTCACCAGAAAATCGCAATGTGGGCAGCAGTCACCAGAAAATCGCAATGTGGGCAGCAGTCACCAGAAAATCCTAATGTGGGCAGCATACACCAGAAAATCGTAATGTGGGCAGCAGACACCAGAAAATCGCAATGTGGGCAGCAGACACCTGAAAATCGCAATGTGGGCAGCAGACACCTGAAAATCGCAATGTGGGCAGCAGACACCTGAAAATCGTAATGTGGGCAGCAGACACCTGAAAATCGTAATGAGGGCAGCAGACACCTGAAAATCGTAATGAGGGCAGCAGACACCTGAAAATCGTAATGTGGGCAGCAGACACCTGAAAATCGTAATGTGGGCAGCAGACACCAGAAAATCGTAATGAGGGCAGCAGACACCAGAAAATCGTAATGAGGGCAGCAGACACCAGAAAATCGTAATGTGGGCAGCAGACACCAGAAAATCGCAATGTGGGCAGCAGACACCTGAAAATCGCAATGTGGGCAGCAGACACCTGAAAATCGCAATGTGGGCAGCAGACACCTGAAAATCGTAATGTGGGCAGCAGACACCTGAAAATCGTAATGAGGGCAGCAGACACCTGAAAATCGTAATGAGGGCAGCAGACACCTGAAAATCGTAATGTGGGCAGCAGACACCTGAAAATCGTAATGTGGGCAGCAGACACCTGAAAATCGTAATGTGGGCAGCAGACACCAGAAAATCGTAATGAGGGCAGCAGACACCAGAAAATCGTAATGAGGGCAGCAGACACCAGAAAATCGTAATGAGGGCAGCAGACACCAGAAAATCGTAATGTGGGCAGCAGACACCTGAAAATCACAATGTGGGCAGCAGACACCTGAAAATCGTAATGAGGGCAGCAGACACCTGAAAATCGTAATGAGGGCAGCAGACACCTGAAAATCGTAATGTGGGCAGCAGACACCTGAAAATCGTAATGTGGGCAGCAGACACCTGAAAATCGTAATGTGGGCAGCAGACACCAGAAAATCGTAATGAGGGCAGCAGACACCAGAAAATCGTAATGTGGGCAGCAGACACCAGAAAATCGCAATGTGGGCAGCAGACACCTGAAAATCGCAATGTGGGCAGCAGACACCTGAAAATCGCAATGTGGGCAGCAGACACCTGAAAATCGTAATGTGGGCAGCAGACACCTGAAAATCGTAATGAGGGCAGCAGACACCTGAAAATCGTAATGAGGGCAGCAGACACCTGAAAATCGTAATGTGGGCAGCAGACACCTGAAAATCGTAATGTGGGCAGCAGACACCAGAAAATCGTAATGAGGGCAGCAGACACCAGAAAATCGTAATGAGGGCAGCAGACACCAGAAAATCGTAATGTGGGCAGCAGACACCTGAAAATCACAATGTGGGCAGCAGACACCTGAAAATCGTAATGAGGGCAGCAGACACCAGAAAATCGTAATGTGGGCAGCAGACACCAGAAAATCGCAATGTGGGCAGCAGACACCTGAAAATCGCAATGTGGGCAGCAGACACCTGAAAATCGCAATGTGGGCAGCAGACACCTGAAAATCGTAATGAGGGCAGCAGACACCTGAAAATCGTAATGAGGGCAGCAGACACCTGAAAATCGTAATGTGGGCAGCAGACACCTGAAAATCGTAATGTGGGCAGCAGACACCAGAAAATCGTAATGAGGGCAGCAGACACCAGAAAATCGTAATGAGGGCAGCAGACACCAGAAAATCGTAATGTGGGCAGCAGACACCTGAAAATCACAATGTGGGCAGCAGACACCTGAAAATCGTAATGAGGGCAGCAGACACCTGAAAATCGTAATGAGGGCAGCAGACACCTGAAAATCGTAATGTGGGCAGCAGACACCTGAAAATCGTAATGTGGGCAGCAGACACCTGAAAATCGTAATGAGGGCAGCAGACACCTGAAAATCGTAATGAGGGCAGCAGACACCTGAAAATCGTAATGTGGGCAGCAGACACCAGAAAATCGTAATGAGGGCAGCAGACACCAGAAAATCGTAATGTGGGCAGCAGACACCAGAAAATCGTAATATGCCCCCCCCCCCTGGGGCCCGCTCGGAGTTTTGTGGGTGCTGGAGGGGTGGCAGCATGAGGGGAAAGCCTTGCCCACAGTCGGCGGGGAGAGGGGTAGTTCCCCCCTCTCCCTCACCTCGGGGCTCTCCCCTCTGTGCTCCCCTCCAGCTCGTAAGTGTCTGTGGGGCTGTGGTGGGCAGCGAGCGGCGGGCAGATACATACCTGCTTCCGTGCGTTCCATTGGAGACTTCTCCCTCTAGCGGCTGACGTCACTTCCGGAAGTGACGTCAGCCGCTAGAGGGAGAAGTCTCCGATGGAACGCACGGAAGCAGGTATGTATCTGCCCGCCGCTCGCTGCCCACCACAGCCCCACAGACACTTACGAGCTGGAGGGGAGCACAGAGGGGAGAGCCCCGAGGTGAGGGAGAGGGGGGAACTACCCCTCTCCCCGCCGACTGTGGGCAAGGCTTTCCCCTCATGCTGCCACCCCTCCAGCACCCACAAAACGGCCCCAAGCGGGCCCCAGGGGGGGGGGGCCGGGCCCCCCCGCGGGCGCAGGGGCTGCAGGGCCTATTCCTACGCCCCTGGCACCAGTGACAGTCTCCCTCCCTAGTCCCTAATCACACAAACTAAACTGCCTTAAATACAATCTATCTACAATACAAAGCAATACAGGTGAATATCAAGTGTTGGAGTGTAAAAACGCTTGGTGTTTTGAGCAATGAATGCACTTGCACACAGACAAAAAGCACTGGAGCAATCTCTCTCAGTATTATCAGTCAGTAAGTCGCAAGCAGGACGAGTGAGGCAACATGGCGCCCGCTATTTATAGAGGGGGGCTTGGCCAGGCTCCCCCTCTGTGATTGGCTGCAGTCAGAGGGCTGGGAGCCCTCTGATTCGCTTGTGAGGACTCGAGGTGACGTCTGACGTGATGCTATCCGAGCTCGGATAGCTAGGATATCTTCGGATAGCTGATTGCTATCCGAGTGCGCTCAAATAGCACAGCTAGATAACAGTCAGATTAAACAGAGAACAATGAAACAAAGAGCAGATTAGGTTCCCACTGATTTATAATGTAAAATACAAGAGGGTGCTTCATCTCTGGTTCTCTTTAACACATGTAGGAATTTTGGTAACAACAGCATGCAGGGGGGGGGGGGGGCTTTGCTATTAACCGTTAAAGTCAGCTTACGTGGAAATTGTGTGAAATTCTGAATGGATTACATGAAATCAACTGAATGACCAAATTGTAGTTACCTATAGCCATAATTGCATAAATGTATGTGAAGTTTTGTGTGGGTTGTAACTATCAGACTACAATCTTTACTATATCGAGGAGAAATACCTGTAAAATGTTGTAACTAGAAGGATATGCCAGCCAAATTGTATTATCGGAAGGGGTGGGGGGTGTTAAACCAAGCCTACTGAATTTTGTGGTCAGTGGACATGTCTGCCCAAATTTGTTATTTGGGGGAACATGCCTGCCTAACTCAGCTGTTGTTAATGCTATTTATGTTTGGTTATTTGGTTATTTGTAATGGTGGTCAGTGTTTGCTGTTTGCCCAGGGCCTTTATTTTATGTAAAACTATTCCTGTTTGTACTGCCTGATCAGGGACGGATCTAGACCAAGTTGCGCCTTGGGCAAGGTCAGGTTTTGGCGCCTAAAGGTCAGGTTTTGGCGCCTAAACTGCCATTCATTTTGCCACATTTTTCAGAATTCAACAAACTGCGCCTGGGGCAAGATACCCGCCTGCCCACCCTAGATCCATCCCTGTGCCTGATATAGTACACAGCTATGCAGATGCTGAATAGAGATGGCCCGAACCCCCGATTTTCGGTTCACGAACCTCCACAGAAGTTCGGTTCGTGCGAACTTTTGCGAACCGCAATAGACTTCAAAGGGGAGGCGAACTTTGAAAACTAGAAACACTTATGCTGGCCAGAAAAGTGATGGAAAAGATGTTTCAAGGGTTCTAACATCTGAGTTTTTGCATGGATGAGTGGGATAGACGCCAAAAAGTCCCGGGGAAAAATCTGGATTTGACGCAAAGCAGCATTTTAAGGGCAGAAATCACATTGGGCTTGATTCACAAAAGAGTGCTAACTGTTAGCACGGCCGTTTTCGCGCGAGTTTTCGCATTGCGCGCGATCGCGAATTTCCGCGCGAAACCATATCGTTTTCGTGTGCAAACGCGAATTTTACCGCAAAATCGATATCGTTTTCGCGCGAAAATTTGCGTTTGCGCGTGAAAACGGTATCGTTTAGCGCAAAATATCGCGATCACGCGCAATGCGGAAATTCGCGCGAAAACGGCCGTGCTAACAGTTAGCACTCTTTTGTGAATCAAGCCCATTGAATGCTAAATTGTAGGCCTAAAGTGCTTTAAAACATCTTGCATGTGTATACATCAATCAGGGAGTGTAATTAGAGTACTGCTTCACACTGACACACCAAACTCACTGTGTAACGCACCACAAACAGCTGCTCTTCCTCAGTGATATCAGGTAATGTCTGACTGCCTTATCAACTTTTGATGGTTCTTTCTCTACCATTGTTAAAGCTTACATCTATTTTTTGAAAATTACATTTTCTGCTTGCTGTTCAGTACCTTCAACGAGAATCTATTATGGAGGGCAAGCCTGCCATTGTGACCACGGGTAATGGCCGGGGAATTAGGGTTCGATTCCGGTCCGGAGTGGGAGCCTAAAACCAGCTACCACCACCACACATCCAAGTAAGGACCCATTTGCTGTATAAGTAATGTACCTTCCCTGACCGTGCTTTGCAGACCAGGCATCTGTGATCAGATGGACCCTTGACCCAGCGCAAGACGAACCAAATCAAAAGCATTTGCCAAGAATGTGTAAGGGCCCGTTCATACTGCACGCGTTTCCAGCCGCGTTTTGGAAACGCGTGCAGGTGGCTGACACGCACGACATCAGACAGTGCATAGAGCAGGGGTCGAGTCCTGCGTGAACGCGGGTGAACGGCGTCCACCCACTTTTTCTTAAAAGTGAACGCCGTTCACCCTGGCTTGTGTGGAGGGGGGCAGAGCAGGGAAGGCGAGCTATGGGAACAGCGGGGATGGGCGGACATCTCCCCCCCCCCCCATCCCTCACCTTTGTGCTCCCTTTCCTGCCTGTCCCCTCCAGCGTTTTTAAGTGTCAGGCCCGGCGGCAAAAGTGGGCGGAGACTTTCTGCGTTCCAGTCGCATGGGACGCTCCGCTCTGTGTGCGGCTAGTCTGGTCTTCTAGCCGCACACAGAGCGGAGCGTCCCATGCGACTGGAACGAGGTAAGTCTCCGCCCACTTTCGCCGCCGGGCCGACACTTAAAAACGCCGGAGGGGAGAGGCAGGAAGGGGAGCACAAAGGTGAGGGATGGGGGGGAGATGTCCGCCCATCCCCGCTGTCCCTATAGCTCGCCTTCCCTGCTCTGCTCCCTCCGGGTGGGGGCACACCTGGCTACCTGGGACATATCCCCCTGGCTACATATACTGGGGACATATACCCCTGCCTACATATACTGTGGACATATACCCCTGCCTACATATACTGGGGACATATACCCCTGCCTACATATATTGGGGACATATACCCCTGCCTACATATACTGGGGACATATACCCCTGCCTACATATACTGGGCACATATACCCCTGACTACATATACTGGCCACATATACACCTGCCTACATATACTGGGGACATATACACCTGCCTACATATACTGGGGACATATACACCTGCCTACATATACTGGGGACATATACCCCTGCCTACATATACTGGGGACATATACACCTGCCTACATATACTGGGGACATATACACCTGCCTACATATACTGGGGACATATACACCTGCCTACATATACTGGGGACATATACACCTGCCTACATATACTGGGGACATATACCCCTGCCTACATATACTGGGCATATATACCCCTCGCTACATATACTGGGGACATATACACCTGCCTACATATACTGGGCATATATACCCCTGCCTACATATACTGGGCATATATACCCCTGCCTACATATACTGGGCATATATACCCCTCGCTACATATACTGGGGACATATACACCTGCCTACATATACTGGGGACATATACCCCTGCCTACATATACTGGGGACATATACACCTGCCTACATATACTGGGGACATATACCCCTGCCTACATATACTGGGGACATATACACCTGCCTACATATACTGGGGACATATACACCTGCCTACATATACTGGGGACATATACACCTGCCTACATATACTGGGGACATATACACCTGCCTACATATACTGGGGACATATACCCCTGCCTACATATACTGGGCATATATACCCCTCGCTACATATACTGGGGACATATACACCTGCCTACATATACTGGGCATATATACCCCTGCCTACATATACTGGGCATATATACCCCTGCCTACATATACTGGGCATATATACCCCTCGCTACATATACTGGGGACATATACACCTGCCTACATATACTGGGGACATATACCCCTGCCTACATATACTGGGGACATATACCCCTGCCTACATATACTGGGCATATATACCCCTGCCTACATATACTGGGCATATATACCCCTCGCTACATATACTGGGGACATATACACCTGCCTACATATACTGGGGACATATACCCCTGCCTACATATACTGGGGACATATACACCTGCCTACATATACTGGTGACATATACCCCTGCCTACATATACTGGGGACATATACCCCTGCCTACATATACTGGGGACATATCCCACTGGCTACATATACTGGGCACATATACCCCTGGCTACATATACTAGGCAACTATACCTCTGGCTACATATACTGGGGACTACTATACTCATGGCTACTTATACTGGGGACACCTATAGACCTGGCTACCTGGGGGTACCTATTTTGGGGGAACTGCTGTCAGATTATGTGCATTTTTGTGGAATCGCTGTTATGTATTTTGGGGAACAGCTGCCAGATTATGTGTATGTTAGGGGAACGGCTGCAGCCAGATTACGTGTATTTTGGGGAACTGCTGCCAGATTGTGTATGTTTGGGGGACCACTACTGCCAGATTATGTCTTTTGGGTGTTACGTGTATTTTGGGTGATCCGCTGCCAGGTTTCGCATATTTTGGGGAACTGCTTCCAAATTATGTGTATGTTGGTGGAACTGCTGCTGCCACATTGTCTATTTTGGGGGAACCACTGCCATATTATCTGTATTTTGGAGGAACTTCTACCAGATTATGTGTCTTTTTGGTGAAATGCTGTCAGATTACATCAATTTTTGGGGGATACACTACGGCAGAGCTCAAACTTCCTTGGCAGACCTTTTACATCACTGCTAAGGTCATGTATATTTGGCCCCACCCATGACCACGCCCATGGTGTGCTTGACCACGCCCATTTTTTGGCGCGCCGCAGAGGTTGTCCAGGTAGGGTTGCCAGGTCGGCTGATGGAGAAAACCGGACAGGGGGTGGAGTTAGGGGCGGAGTCAGAAGCGCACTTTTATGTAGAGTGGGGCTAAGCAATGGGCTTTTTAAAAAATGTTTTTTACAGTATTTATATCGCACTGACATCTTCTGCAGCACATTACAGAGTACATAGCCATGTCACTAACTGTCCTCACCAGTACATGCACATAAGAGACCACTTTTCACCAGTAAATGCACATAATAAGAGACAGCTTTTCACCAGTAAATGCACATAATAAGAGACAGCTTTTCACCAGTAAATGCACATAAGAGACAGCTTTTCACCACTAAATGCACATAAGAGACATCTTTTCACCACTAAATGCACATAAGAGACATCTTTTCACCACTAAATGCACATAAGAGACATCTTTTCACCACTAAATGCACATAAGAGACATCTTTTCACCACTAAATGCACATAAGAGACAGCTTTTCACCAGTAAATGCACATAAGAGACAGCTTTTCACCAGTAAATGCACATAAGAGACAGCTTTTCACCAGTAAATGCACATAAGAGACAGCTTTTCACCAGTAAATGCACATAATAAGAGACAGCTTTTCACCAGTAAATGCACATAATAAGAGACAGCTTTTCACCAGTAACTGCACATAATGACAAACAGCCAGTTGTCCCCAGTATATGTAGCCAGGGATATATGTGCCCAGTATATGTAGCCAGAGGTATATGTCCCCAGTATATGTAGGCAGGGGAATATGTCCCCAGTATATATAGCCAGCGGTATATGGGCTCAGTATATGTAGCCAGGGTGTATATGGGCCCAGTATATGTAGCCAGGGTGTATATGGGCCCAGTATATGTAGCCAGGGTGTATATGGGCCCAGTATATGTAGCCAGGGTGTATATGGGCCCAGTATATGTAGCCAGGGTGTATATGGGCCCAGTATATGTAGCCAGGGTGTATATGGGCCCAGTATATGTAGCCAGGGTGTATATGGGCCCAGTATATGTAGTCAGGGGGTATATATGCCCAGTATATGTAGCCAGGGTGTATATGGGCCCAGTATATGTAGCCAGGGTGTATATGGGCCCAGTATATATAGCCAGGGTGTATATGGGCCCAGTATATTTAGCCAGGGTGTATATGGGCCCAGTATATTTAGCCAGGGTGTATATGGGCCCAGTATATGTAGCCAGGGTGTATATGGGCCCAGTATATGTAGCCAGGGTGTATATGGGCCCAGTATATGTAGCCAGGGTGTAGATGGGCCCAGTATATGTAGGCAGGTGTGTCCCGTCCCCCCCCAGGAGGGAAGCAGTCAGCGCAGAGAAGAGGGAGAGCGGTGAAGAAGGGGGCCATCTCCCCCCCTTCGCTCACCTTAGGGTCCTCTCCCCCCCTCGCTGTCTCCTCCGATCGGTGTGTGCGGTGGCTGGCAGAGGGGCGGAACTTACCTTCCGTGTCTCCTCCGTCTGGTGACTGGTCTCGTCGCAGGCGCCGCGCGGGATGAGTTGCCACTACTCTGGTCTGATGCAGACCAGAGCAGCGGCTGCGGCACCAGAACTTCCGGCCGGCGCATGGAGCGACACGGAAGGTAAGTCCCGCCCGCTGCCAAGCGCCACCGCCAGTGAGCCACACACAGATCGGAGGAGACAGCGAGGGACGGAAAGCATCTAAGGTGAGAGAAGGGGGGGAGATGGCCCCCTTCACCGCCGCTGCCCACCGCTTTCCCTCCACTGCGCTGCTCTCCTCCTGCTACAGGCGGCTGTCAATACTGACAGCCGCCGGAAAAGGCATAAAACCGGACATCTTAATTGTCCGGTTTAGCATGCCTTTTTGCACCGGACACAGCGGCCAAAAACCGGACTGTCCGGTCTAAAACCGTACACCTGGCAACCCTATGTCCAGGTGAGTCCACTCACTTCTTTTCCCAGGACTAGACCCCTGGCATAGAGTGCACTGTCTGATGTTCACACTGCATGCGATCCGGACCTGTGCGGTCCGGGAACGCATGCTACGCGCAGATTTAGCAAAAACGCGCGGCTGTCCCATTCACTTTTCAGTGATGGGATCAGCCACGCAACGCATACAAACGCGGATGGCGTGCGTTCGTACGCGTTGTGTTCCGCATGCGTGGCCATCCGCGTTTGTTATGTGAACCGGCCCTTATGGAGGGCAAGTCTGCCATTCATTCAACTGTGTGAAATTTTCGATGGTACTTTCTCAGTACCATGGTGACCAGGGGAATCCTGGTTCGATTCCAGTCCGGAGTTTGAGCCTAAGAAACGGCTACCACCACCACACATCCAAGGAAGGCAGCAGGCAAGTTGTGAGCAAAGGAGCAGGAACGGCTACCACACATCCAAGGAAGGCAGCAGGTATGGCATGCACGTCCCGAGGTAGTGACCACAAATAACAATACAGGAGGACTTTCGAGGTCTTGCTGTATATGACATGAATCAACTTTAAATCCTTTAAAGAGACTCTGAAGCGAGAATAAATCTCGCTTCAGACCTCATAGATAGCAGGGGCATGTGTGCCCCTGCTAAAACCCGCTATCCCGCGGCTAAACGGGGGTCCCTTCACCCCCAACCCCCCCCCCCCCCCCCCCTGCAAAATCAACGACCAACTTGGTCGTAGATTTTGCTCTTCCTGGAGGCAGGGCTAACGGCTGCAGCCCTACCTCACAGCGCGTCTATCAGACGCGCATCACCGCCTCTCCCCCGCCCCTCTCAGTGAAGGGAGACTGAGAGGGGCGGGGGAGAGGCGGAGGTACGCGTCTGATAGACGCGCATGAGGCAGGGCTGCGGCGGTTAGCCCTGCCCCAATGCGGAAGCGCTCCCCCGCTGCACGGAGGGGATTTGGGGGATCAGGGACCCCCGTTAAGCCGCGGGATAGCGGCGTTTTAGCAGGGGCACACGTGCCCCTGCTATCTATGAGGTCTGAAGCGAGATTTATTCTTGCTTCAGACTCTCTTTAACGAGAATCTGTTATGGAGGACAAGTATGCCATCCATTCAAGTGAAAGGTATGCACTGACTGCCAGGTATAATATAATGTGCAGTCAAAGATGCAGTGAAAGGTATGCAGTGACTGCAAACAGCTGTTTGTGTAGTGACGGCTGTGCTGGAGTAGGTAGGTGGGTGCACTGAACAAAACAGGTAGGTATATGCAGTGATGGGTATTACAAATGTGCACCTGTCCCACACACACATAGGTACCACTGTGAACAGGTGCAATGACTGGCGGTATTAACAATGCGTGCGCTCACGTAGGTAGGTAGGTAGGTAGGTAGGTAGGTAGGTGCACTGAACAGTGAACAGGTGCAGTGATTGGGATGGGATTACAAATCTGCAGCTGCCTGTCACACACACAGGTAGTCACTGAATCTGCTGGGCCTGGCAGTGGCACAGTAGGAATTACACCAAAGGCCAGCTGCGACTGACTGACAGGGCTGTATATAATGCAAGTGGGCCACGCACACACGCACGCACACACACACACAAAAATAGATCACAATAACAAGATTAGCTCTCAAAAGAGCTGTTGAGGCACACGAGTGAGTTCAATGCCTGACGCTGCCTGCCTTTTATAAGGGGGGGGGGGGAGGGGGGAGTGGCTCCAGGAGGGAGTGTAGCCTGATTGGCTACAATGTACCTGCTGAGTGCTGACTGTGATGTAGAGCAGTGTTTCTCAACATTTTATTGGTATGTACCCCTTTTAAAACCCTGTACTCACCAAGTACCCCCTAGCATAGTAAACATTATCACAAGTACCCCTTGACAAATATATAGTTAAAGAAAATCTGTATTGTTAAAATCACACAAAAGTAAACATACCAGTGCGTTAGGGGACTTCTCCTATTACCCTCTGTCACAATTTCGCCGCTCCCCGCCGCATTAAAAGTGGTTAAAAACAGTTTTAAAAAGTTTGTTTATAAACAAACAAAATGGCCACCAAAACAGGAAGTAGGTTAATGTACAGTATGTCCACACATAGAAAATACATCCATACACAAGCAGGCTGTATACAGCCTTCCTTTTGAATCTCAAGAGATCATTTGTGTGTTTCTTTCCCCCTGCATCTCTCATGCACTGAAGTTTCAGGCTGCTCTTTTCTTCCTGCAAACAGCTTTGCCCTTGTCTGTAATTCCTCACTATGTGAAAGCCCAGCCAGCTCAGAGGACGATTTATCCAGCTTGTAAAAGATAAGAGAGAAGAGAGAAGCTGCTCTAATCTAAATAACACACAGGCAGTGTGCATAGAGGGTCCTGGAAGGGGGAGTTCATAGCAGAACCACAACACTGAAGAACTTGGCAGCCTTCCAAACACAGGCCTGACAAGTCTGACAAGAGAGAGATAAGTTGATTTATTACAGAGACTGTGATAGTACAAAGTGCTGCAGTAAGCCAGAACACATTAGAATAGCTTTTGGAACTTGTAGGATGATAAAAAACAGGATGCAATTTTTGTTACAGAGTCTCTTTAATCTTCGTACATGATAATTGGTTCTAAACAATTTCCAAGTATTTACTATTGTTTTTAATTAGCTAAAACACTAATTTGGTGTTGTTTAACTAAGATTTATCATCTTCTAAAGCTCTAAATTTTTGTATTCTTGGTTAAGCATACCAAGCCAGAGTACCCCCTGGAACCATCAGAAGTACCCCCTGGGGTACGCGTACCACACGTTGAGAACCTAGGATGTAGTGGGTCAAAGTTGACCCTAATGATGCACTATGGGGGCGAACTCTGATGTAGAGCCCTTCCTTTCCTCTCACAGCCCCCTTGTTCCAGGCAGCCTATTGGGCCAAAGTGCGGGGATCTCGTCCTACAAAGTGAATCAACCCCCAAGTAAGCTAGCTAATTGTACAAGCTGTTAGTTGGTATTTCTCCTGTCTGGCTCTTGGGGAAATTGCTGATGTTGCTGAAACCCAAGAGAAGCTGAAGACGTGTCTGACACTTCCACTGCACAGAGGATCAACTGTATACACATCACTATGGCAACAGGGACGTGAGCCCTCTGCTGCGCATGCGCACTGTGCCAGTTTGAAACATATAGTACGGCTCTCACAGAATTACAATTTAAAATATGTGGCGACGTTTATGGCTCTCTAAGCCAAAAAGGTTCCTGACCCCTGCTCTATAGGACCCCTCTCCATAGGTAAGTATCTGTCTTTTTGTTTTTATTTTCAGTTGACATTCACTTTAACTTAGTCATATCAGATCAGATTGAGTGCTGCAGGGAGGTGTGCGAATTTGCAGTTGCATGATTACAATTGCCCACGTTATCTATATCAAAAGCTTTTGACTTTTTAAAAAAAAAGATTGAATACATTTACCAAAACCCATATTTACAAAAAAAAAATCAAGAAGGTCTTTCTTTGAGCACCTACACAAGCCTGCAGTCTCACAACTGATAATTTACTAACCTTTCAACAACACCCACCACGTTTCAATGTGACTCAGGTGAAGGTGCAGTTCCTTCACCACATCATCGCAGACAGTTCTGACTACATTTAGTCCAGGTTTGTTGGATCACTCCAGAAGTACATTTAGTGAAGACGCTCGGAAGTACAGCGCAGGACATTACCGATAATTAGGAATGAACGAGAACTACTCTAGAAGTCTCGCAATAATGTCCTCGCACTTTTGGTGGTACCGAAAATTTTTGTCAAAGCTAATTTGCAAATTCCATTAAAGTTAAAGAGAACCCGAGGTGGGTTTGAAGAATGTTATCTGCATACAGAGGCTGGATCTGCCTATACAGCCCAGCGTCTGTTGCTATCCCAAACCCCCCTAAGGTCCCCCTGCACTCTGCAATCCCTCATAAATCACAGCCACACTGCTGACAAACAGCTTGTCAGAGCTGGCTGTGTTTATCTCTATAGTGTCAGTCTGCTGCTCTCCCTGCCTCCTGCAGAACTCCAGTCCCCGCCTGCATCCCTTCCCTCCCTGCTGATTGGAGGGAAGGGACGGGGGCAGGGACCGGAGCTATGCAGGAGGCGGGGGAGCAGCTGAGACTGACACTACAGATGTAAACACAGCCTCACAGCACGGTTGTGATTTATGAGAGATTGCAGAGTGGAGGGGGACATTAGGGGGGTTTGGGATAGCAACAGAGGCTGGGCTGTATACGCAGATCCAGCCTCTGTATGCAGATAACATTCTTTAAACACACCTCGGGTTCTCTTTAAAGGACTTACGAGGCCTGATTTTTAAAAAATAAACAAAAAAGTTAGATACCTGTGTGTTTTTGTAAGGCACGGAGGACGCCGTCCGCGCCCTCCATGCCGTTCCGCCGGGTCCCCGCTGCTGAATATCCCCCCGAACGACCCCCGACCGCACGGCCCGGGTCGGGCTCCCCAGCCTTCACCAAGATGGCCGCCGGAGCTGGCCGCGGCTGCGCAGTCCGCATAGCCGCGAGTGCGGCTGCGCAGCTCTAAGGCCAACCCCCCGATCCACGTAACAGTAGCGTGGATCGGGGAGTTGGCCTTAGAGCTGCGCAGCCGCACTCGCGGCTATGCGGACTGCGCAGCCGCGGCCAGCTCCGGCGGCCATCTTGGTGAAGGCTGGAGAGCCCGACCCGGGCCGTGCGGTCGGGGGTCGTTCGGGGGGATATTCAGCAGCGGGGACCCGGCGGAACGGCGCGGACGGCGTCCTCCGTGCCTTACAAAAACACACAGGTATCTAACTTTTTTTGTTTATTTTTTAAAAATCAGGCCTCGTAAGTCCTTTAAAGAGCTGACCTTAAAGGTTAATTGCAAATTCCCCTTTGCATGTTAGAACCACCAAGTCTGCTACCGGTAGGTATGTGTAGGAGAACAGAGGCAACAAGGGGGAAAAAGGTCTAAAAGACCTTGTGGTTTTTCATATAATTACAGTTAAAGTGACAACAGGCAAATTGGAATTTAAGGTGTTGAACACTATATGGAAGGCAGCGGAAACAATTAGACCCTAGAAGCGGGACCTTAGATTGAGAAATGGTGGTACCACGTGTCAGTTCAGCCCACTAGGAGCAGGAGACCGCATTGCTAGCTTGCATCATGAGCTGGATGACATCTGCAACCCAATGCAACCCATAAAGGAGTCTAGAATAACAACAAATAACATTTGTAAAGCGCTTTTCTCCCTTAGGACTCAAAGCCCATAAGCATGGCTCAAACCCGTAATTGGTTGACTGGTAAATTGTGTTATAGAGGAAGAACTCCATAAGTCCGGAAATGCCAGGCTAAACGATGGCTTTTCAGTCTGGATTTGAATAACTCCAGGGAAGGGGCTGTTTTTACTGGGTGTGGTAGGGAGCTCCAAAGGGTAGGAACAGCATGACAGATAGCTCTGGCTCCAAGGGTTTTTAGGTGCACTTTGAGAGTGACCAAGTTTATAGAACCTGCTGATCTGAGGTTGTGAGAGGTGTGGTGCAGTTTCAGCAAGTCCTTCATGTATCCAGGGCCTAATTTGTGCAGGGATGTGAATGTCAACAGTCCAATCTTGAAGAGTATTCTCCATTTACAGGTATCCAGTACTACAATCAATTAACTATGTCAATTGACATAGTTACTATACATAGTAACTATGTACCCTTCTTAGCGGTATGGACGAGCTCAGCTCGTCCATAACCGCTGCTGTGCACCGCTCCAGCCCTACTGGGACGATTTGCACAATTTTTTTTTAAAACACGCAGCTAGCACTTTGCCAATCAGTGCCAGGCAGCGTTGGGGGGTGGATCGGGACTCCCTGTGACACCACAACGTCGATGACGTCATTCCGTTCGTCGCCATGGCGACGGGGGAAGCCCTAAAGGAAATCCCGTTCAGAACGGGCTTGATCACCGGCGGCGATCGAAGGGGTGGGAGGGATGAGGCAGGGAGGGGGGAATCATGTAGCTAGCGCTGTCCAGTTTACCAAATGGCTGATTGTTAGTTACCGACAGTTTCACACTTGTTTTATCACATGCTCTTATCTTTGTGAATTGATATCTATTGAGGTATTTATAGAAACAAGTCAGTAATTTTAGTTTTCTATGTGGTAACAGCCTTAGGGAATTGACATAGTATAGGTAGAGCTGCTGTGTGCGTGTGGCTGTATGTGTAGCGATGGGTGCGCTGAGATCTTCAATCAAGCCTACTGAGGATGTTGCCTTGGGATCATTTTTGAGGTTATTGGTGTGGGAATATTTTTTTTTAGGTAAATATTCATGGTTAATTGAGAACATTAAAATACTTATTTCATGGTCACGTTATTTCTTTTTAACCCTTTGTGGAAATGGGTAAGGAGTACTATGTACCCCTATACTCATTTCTCCTGGGGAGGGGGCTGGCATCTGGGGGTCCCCTTCTTAAATGGGGACTCCCAGGTACCACCATAAACCCCCCAGGGCGTCGTAGGCCCCCACCTCCTCCTGGGGCACCGGAGGTGGGGAAGAGCCCTATGGATTGGACAAGGGCTCCAGGGGGGAGGGGGAGGCTTGGCCGCCCCTCTCCTGCAGAGCCCCCTATACCATGGACCATGCAGCCTGGTATAGTTAAGGGTGCAAAGCCCCACGTGGCCTGGGATCCGCATTTTGGCTATGCCAGCCAGCATGGGGGACAAGGAGTTAAAGAGGCTCGGGAGGGGGGACCCTTCATCATTTTTTTTTATTTCCCACACTCTGAACACACACACACATATATATATATACATTTATATACATGATACATTATCTGTCATTTTACCTATTCATCTAGTCATTTGATCTGTCATCTGTCATTTAAATATAAACCTCTCTAACTTTAAACATCGATTTCCACACACAAAAAAGGTCTTTTTGAAAAAAAAAAAGTTTTTGCCCTTTGTTCCAATTGGCCTCCTTAACCTCCTGAGTGTTACGCACGCTGGAGGGTTTGCAGCCGACAGTCCCCCAGTATAATTTTACGGATTAGTGAATAATGGCGCACAGCTCCTATGCATAAAAATGGCGCCGCATTAAAAAGATACGCTTATTGCTATTTATCGTTAGTACTGCATAATAATGGCGCACAGGGAAAAAAGAAGAAAAACGGCACACAGTAACGTTATTTATCAATAGTGCCGTTCATTTGCCAAACAGCAGACGTTATTGCGCACAGTAACATTATTTATCAATAGCGCCCTACATAAGCCAAACTGCAGACGTTATTTAACTGCAAAACGGTGAATGGATTTAATGTAACACTGTCAAGGTTAGGGTTAGGCACCATCAGGGGGGTCTTAGGGTTAGGCACCACCAGGGGGGTCTTGGGTTAGGCACCATCAGGGGGGTCTTAGAGTTAGGCACCACCAGGGGGGTCTTAGGGTTAGGCACCACCAGGGCTGTGGTTAGGGTTAGGCACCACCAGGGGAGATTTAGGGTTAGGCACCACCGGGGGGGTCTTAGGGTTAGGCACCATCAGGGCGGTCTTAGGGTTAGGCACCACGAGGGGGGTCTTAGGGTTAGGCACCACCAGGGGGGTCTTAGGGTTAGGCACCACCAGGGGGGTCTTAGGGTTAGGCACCACCAGGGGGGTCTTAGGGTTAGGCACCAACAGGGGGGTCTTAGGGTTAGGCACCACCAGGGGGGTCTTAGGGTTAGGCACCACCAGGGAGGTCTTAGGGTTAGGCACCACCAGGGGGGTCTTAGGGTTAGGCACCAACAGGGGTGTGGTTAGGGTTAGGCACCACTAGGGGGGTGGTTAGGATTAGGCACCACCAGGGGGGTCTTAGGGTTAGGGTTAGGCACCACCAGGGGGGTCTTAGGGTTAGGCACCAACCGGGTGGGTCTTAGGGTTAGGCACCTCCAAGGGGGATCTTAAAGTTAGGCACCACCAGGGGGGTGGTTAGGGTTAGGCACCACCAGGGGGGTCTTAGGATTAGGCACCTCCAAGGGGGATCTTAGGGTTAGGCACCACCAGGGGGGTCTTAGGGTTAGGCACCACCAGGGAGGTCTTAGGGTTAGGCACCACCAGGGGGATCTTAGGGTTAGGCACCACCAGGGGGGTGGTAGAGTTAGGCACCACCAGGGGGGGGGGGGGGGTTTACTGGTTAGGGATAGGTACAGAGAGGGTTCTGTGTGTTAACGCTAAATAATAATAAGGCTTTAACGCTAAATAACAATAAGGCTTTAACGTTAAATAACAATAAGGCTTTAACGTTAAATAGCGATATACAGCAAACGGATTAGCGGCAACACCGTGCGCCATTATTCGCTAGCACCATTTTCAGATGGATCGTAATTTTAAGTGATTGGATAGCTGTAATAGCTTCAGTTAGCACTAGGCTAGCTAGCAGTGGTGGTCGGCATCCTCTGATTACTTATGACCCCCCCCCCCCCCCCCCCGATCGCCGCTAAATACATTACCCAGCCTGGATCCAGCGATCGCTGCAGCCTCCCTGCACATCTCCGGTCCTCTCTATGGGGAGGATTGGCGATGTAATGATGTCATGCGCAGACCCGATCTTTCCCATAGAGAGGACCGGAGATGTGCAGGGAGGCTGCGCCGATCGCTGGATCCAGGCTGGGTAATGTATTTAGCGGCGATTGGGGAGATCAAAAGTAATCAGGGGATGCCGCCACCACTGCTAGATAGCCTAGTGCTAGCTGAAGCTATTACAGCTATCCGATCACTTAAATTTATAATGGGGGACTCCTGGGGACAGCCAGCGGTATGCCCGACACAGTGTCGGGAATACTGCTAAGGAGGTTAAAGAGAAACTCTGACCAAGAATTGAACTTTATCCCAATCAGTAGCTGATACCCCCTTTTACATGAGAAATCTATTCCTTTTCACAAACAGACCATCAGGGGGCGCTGGATGACTGATATTGTGGTGAAACCCCTCCCACAAGAAACTCTGAGGACCGTGGTACTCCTGGCAGTTTCCTGTCTGTGAACCTTGCTGCATTGAGGGAAATAGTTTCCAACTGCCAAAAAAGCATGCAGCAGCTACATCACCTGCCAGCAGTAAAAAATATCACCATGTAATAAATGTCAGAATGTAAATCAGGGATTTAAAAGATTTTACAATGGGCAAACACTGACTAAATCATTTATACATAATTATTGTAAAAATTAAGCACTTTTTTTTATTACATTATTTTCACTGGAGTTCCTCTTTAACATACCATGAAAATGTGGTGTTTATGAAAACCAAAATGTTTATCTGGAAATGAGGAGAAACTAAGGCAAAGCTGTTCAGTTCAATACTTGCAGCTATAAAAGATAAAACCTGAGAAAGTAATCTTATTTGCAGTGGTCTCTTATTTCTTGTATATACAGTATACATGGAGGAGGTAGATATATACAAAGAGAGGAGGAAATGCACCGACACACTTTCAGAATCTCAGCATTGCATAATGCCCACCCGACCACAGCTCTCCTACGACACGCAAGCAGGCAGCCGCATATCACGTTATCAATAAAGCCTATATTCACCTGCTTTGTGATTCAGTTTCTGGGACAAGGCTTTGAAGTCTGCACAGAAGTGTAATGGCTCATACACACGGGCAATGGCTGTCGCCGCAAGCACGTGGCACGCGCGTGTTTCGGCGACAGGTCGCCCATGTGTATTAGGCGCGCGCCCCCAACCGTCGCTACTCAGCTGTCGCCAGGCGATTGACTTGGTCAATCGCCGACAACAGCTGTCGCTGCAACTTCGCCACAACTGCCGCTAGTCCGCCGTGTGTATGCGGACTAGCGACAGCAACCCACACAGAGTGAGCGGAGCTTCCGGCGGGGGGGAGGGACCTTCGGCGACAGCTTCCGCCGCATCTCTGTCCCTCTGTGCGCCGTGTGTAAGGCTGCAGCAGAGAGGGACCTGGCGATGAGCTGTCGCTGCTTTTTTTTTTGCATTGGACGACTTGCAACATTTGTGCCTTGTTAGTACGAGGCTTCAAAGAGTATCTGTAATAAAAAAATACTACACCCCCCCCTTCCCCCCGGGATACTTACCTCGGGAGGGGGGAGCCTCTGAAACCTAATGTGGCTTCCCCGTCCTCCTCTGTCCCTCGGTCCCAGTGCTGGCTCCCCGAAAACCACATCCTTGTCGGCTGTGGCGCAGTAGGTGTACCTATGAAATAGCCGCTGGGAGACTTGGGCGCAGAATACAGCTGATATCCGCATAGCTCCCAACTGTCCCTCTTTCGGAGGGACAGTCCCTCTTTGGGAACCCTGTTCCTCTTTCCCTTTTTCCTCCTCATTTGTCCCTCTTTCAGGACTTTGTCCTTCTTTCTATGTAAATATTTATATATCGCTACAAAAAATGTGTTTAATTGATTCTAAACTTTATTCACATCCTTTAAATTAATATATTACTAAATTTAAAATGTTACTATGAAGGAAAATGAACCAGGATAGAAAGGACCAGTGTGGTTTGAATTATAAAACAATATATTTTTCTTATGAAATCTTTATGCTATGCGTGACTAGGGGCATGATTAGGGGTGTGGCAGGGGCGTGGCTTAAGTGTCCCTCTTTCTCATCTCAAAAAGTTGGGAGGTATGTATACAGCTTACCCTGCTCCTGCACAAGTCCCGACGGCGATAATTACTATTCCCCCTCCAGGTCGACGTGGATGGTGGGGAATGATGTAATTCGGCTTCCAGCTATTGCTGGTGGCCGAATTACAGTGTTTTAAAAATACATTAACTACCTGAAGACCAAACACCAATTGGCGTCAAGTCCTGGGGCCGGTTACTGCAGGAGATGCGCGCGCACGCTGTGAGCACATCTCCTGCTTGGGGGGCAGAACTCTGTCCCGCCTTCAGTCTCCGAACAGTGATTGCCGCTCGGGAGACTGTTAGACGGCGGTTACACCGTCTATTCACCGGGTACAGCACTGCGATCTGCAGCAGCGCTGTACTGGGGAGAGCCGTGTGACACGGCTGTCCCCTCCATAGGCTAGGGAGTGATCGGCTGTCATAGGCTGAAGCCTATGACAGCTGATCACGCCGATTGGCTGGCGGGGGAGGGAGGAAGCAGGAGAACAAAAACAAAAAATAGCACATTTTATGAAAAAAAAAAACATAAATATTTATTAATCACTTCACCACTGAGGGGTTTTACCCCCTGACCACCAGAGCAATTTTCACCTTTCAGAGCTCCTTCCATTCATTTGTCTATAACTTTATTATTACTTTCGTCAATAACTTTATCATTACTTATCGCAATGAAATGAACTATATCTTGTTTTTTCCGCCACCAATTAGGCTTTCTTTAGGTGGGACATTATGCCAAGAATGATTTTATTCTATATGTGTTTTAATGGGAAAATAGGAAAAATGTGGGAAAAAAAATAATTATTTTCCAGTTTTCGGCCATTATAGTTTTTAAATAATGCATGCTACTGTAATTAAAACCCATGAAATGTATTTGCCCTTTTGTCCCGGTTATAAAACCGTTTAAATCATGTCCCTATCACAATGTTTGGCGCCAATATTTTATTTGGAAATAAAGGTGCATTTTTTTCAGTTTTGCATCCATCCCTAATTACAAGCCCATAGTTTATAAAGTAACAGTGTTATACCCTCTTGACATAAATATTTAAAAAGTTCAGTCCCTAAGGTAACTATTTATGTATTTTTTTTAATTGTAAATGTTTTAATTTTTTTTTAATTACAAAAAAAAAAAAAATGGGGAGTGTGGGAGGTAATGAGTTAATTTTTTGTGTAACACTAATTTTTTTCTATGTAAAAAATGCTTAGGGTGTAGTTTTACTATTTGGCCACAAGGAAGTATAAGGATGCTGTAAGTGTGTGTTATTTTTCACAATGATCGTGCTGCCCATCGGAGAGCAGCGGATCATTGCGGGGCTTAGATCAACGAACGGGAATGGATTTTCCCGTTCATTGATCTCTGGGCGAGCGGCGGTGTGTTTACTAGCGGCGGGCGGCGTGTTTACGAGCGGGAGCCAGGCGGCGGCGGGAGCGTGGAAAGTACGGATTCCTCCGTCCCTGGGGGTTAAAGGATGGAAAAAGGGACGGAGAAATTCGTACGGGTGGGGGTAAAGTGGTTAAAAAAATAAACACAGGGCGGCGATCAGACCCCACCAACAGAGAGCTCTGTTGGTGGGAAGAAAAGGGGGGGAGGGGGGAATACTGTGTACTGTGGTGTGCGGCCCTGCAGCTTGGTCTTAAAGCTGCAGTGGCCTATTATGAAAGAAATAACCTGGCCTTTAGGGGGGTTTAGTACTGTGGTCCTGAAGTGGTTAAAGGAGTACTGTAAGGGGTCGGGGGGAAAAGAGTTGAACTTACCTGGGGCTTCTAATGGTCCCCCACAGACATCCTGTGCCCACGCAGCCACTCACCGATGCTCCGGCCCCGCCTCCGGTTCACTTCTGGAATTTCCAACTTTAAAATCGGAAAACCACTGCACTTGCGCATCCTCGCTCTCGCTGATGTCAGCAGGAGTGTATCGCGCAGGCCCAGTACAGTCTGCTCCTGCGCAGTACGCTCCTGGTGCCATCAGCGGGAGCGAGGACACGGTCACACATGCACATTGGTTTTCCGACTTTAAAGTCAGAAATTCCAGAAGTGAACCGGAGGCGGGGCCGGAGCATCGGTGAGTGGCTGCGCGGGCACAGGATGTCTGCTGGAGACCATTAGAAGCCCCGGGTAAGCCCCCGACCCCCCTACAGTATCCCTTTAAGCTTTGTCTTCTGATGGTACCCAAGTTACTCACTGTGCGCCGCTATAGCCTTAATTCCTATTACGGTCCTTGTTGGCACTGGCAGCACCCAAATCTCTTGCACTGTTTTAACAGCGCTCTCACAGTAGCTCCTGCAATATTTCCCTTCCCTCGGCTCCAGTGACAGTAGCAGCTTTATGATCGGCCTCAGGCAGAAAAACCCAAGCATGATCAGTAGAGATGTCGCGAACCTCCGATTTTCGGTTCGCGAACTTCCGCAGAAGGTTCGGTTCGCGGAAAAATTCGCGAACCGCATTAGACTTCAATGGGGAGGCGAACTTTGAAAAATAGAAAAAATTATGCTGGCCACAAAAGTGATGGAAAAGATGTTTCAAGGGGTCTAACACCTGGAGGGGGGCATGGCAGAGTGGGATACACGCCAAAAGTCCCGGGGAAAAATCTGGATGTGACGCAAAGCAGCGTTTTAAGGGCAGAAATCACATTGAATGCTAAATTGCAGGCCTAACGTGCTTTCAAACATCTTGCATGTGTATACATCAAACAGGGAGTGTAATTAGAGTACTGCTTTACACTGACAGACCAAACTCACTGTGTAACGCACCGCAAACAGCTGTTTGTGTAGTGACGGCCATGCTGGACTACTGCGCAACATGGCGTGATTGCTCTTCCTCACTCAGTGATGTCAGGTAATGTGTGACTTCCTTCTCAACTTTCCATGGCATTGTTAAAAAGCTTACGTTTTGTTTTTAATTTACATTTTCTACTTGCTGTGTACTTGTTCAGTACCGCTACAATGAGAATCCTGTGGAGGCGGGCAAGTCTGCCATTGTGACCCCGGGTAATGGCCGGGGAATGAAGGGTTTGAATCCGGTGTGGAGCCTGAGCAACGGCTACCACTACACATCCAAGGAGGGCAGCGTGCAGGCATGCACGCCCGCCCGCCCCGAGGTAGTGACCAAAAATAACAATACAGAAGGAGGACTTTCGAGGCCCTGCTGTGTATTTGAAATGAATGTACTTTAAATCCTTTAACGAGAACCAGTTATGGCGGGCAAAGATGACACCACATTCCTTTCACGAGAATCATATGGAGGCGGGCAAGTCTGTCATTTGTGACCCCGGGTAATGGCCGGGGAATAAGGGATGGAATCCGGTGTGGAGCCTGAGAAACGGCTACCACTACACATCCAAGGAGGGCAGCAGGTAGGCATGCACGCCCGCCCCGAGGTAGTGACCAAAAATAACAATACAGGAGGCGGACTTTCGAGGCCCTGCTGTGTATTTGAAATGAATTAACTTTAAATCCTTTAACGGGAATCCGTTATGGAGGGCAAGTCTGCCATTGTCACCGCGGGGAATGAAGGTTGGATTGCGGCCCGAAGTGGGAGCCTGCTGAGACCCATGCTGTAGCTGCCCTGACCGTGCTTTGCAGACCAGGCATCTGTGGTCAGGACCCTTGAGCCAGCGGAAGACAAACCAAG
This sequence comes from Hyperolius riggenbachi, assembly GCF_040937935.1. Classification (NCBI taxonomy): domain Eukaryota; kingdom Metazoa; phylum Chordata; class Amphibia; order Anura; family Hyperoliidae; genus Hyperolius; species Hyperolius riggenbachi. The sequence goes on from NC_090654.1 coordinate 31,563,715, forward strand.
TCGAAAGCATTTGTTTTACGGAGGGCAAGTTTTTTTGCCCTTTTTTTAATTTTTTTGAAAATGATAGATGGTTGTATTTTTAAATTGTTTGAAAGTTTAAATGGTTGTATTTTTAAATTGTTTGAAAGTTTAGATGGTTGTATTTTTAAATTGTTTGAAAGTTTAGATGGTTGTATTTTTAAATTGTTTAAAAGTGTATCCATTCTTCCTTCCCCCAGCCACGAACAATACCATGGGAACGTGGAGCAGCAGAAGCCCCCTGTGACGGCTGCCACGGTTGTTCTCCGCTGCTTGTCTTTTGAGGGGTGCTTCTTTTCCTCAGGTGTTCTTGCCATAGCTGTTTGTGCCTTCTCTCCAGGTGCCTTCGTAAAGCACTTGTCCCTACGTGACAGTTGGCCTTTCCACGGCTCAATTTTTGCTGGCAGAGACAACAGGTGGCTTTGCTCCGATCTGAGACACACACGTGAAAAAATTTCCAAACCGCTGAGCCCCCCTGGGGTGATGGCGCTACGGTGGCATCAGCAGCAGCTGACGTTGAAGGGCATGTGTGCTCCCTGGCCATAGCTGGCGATACATGGCACCGGACACTGCCCCCAGCTGTTTCTGAGGACGAGCTCCCTCTGCTTCTATCATGGAGTCGTCTCCTCCTACTCCTCTCTGACTCCTCCTCTGAACTGTCCCCCTGGTCATCTCCTCTACCGGGAACATATGTGGTATCCGTATAATCGTCATCATAATCCTCCTGGCCAGCTGCGCTTTCCTCAGACACCTCCTCAAGTGCACCAACTTCAGGTGGTCCACCATCATCCCCATCCACACACGTTACGTCCATACTATCGCCACCTAACTCAGACGTATGAGGTGGTGTACCTGCGCCTTCTTGTTGTTGTTGCAGTAGTGGCTGGGAATCAGTGATTTCACCACCACCACCAAATAACTCCTGCGAAGTGTCAAATGCAGCGGATGTGGTGCTTGTTGTAGCGCTGGTGGCTGCGGGAGATGAGGTGTTCTGTGTTAAATACTCAATCACCTCCTCACGATTTTGGGAAGTGATGGCACGTGCCTTCTTCTGAGCACTGTATTTTGGGGCAGGTCCGCATGAAATCACAGTAACACCACCTCGCACAGCCACAGACCTGCCGGTGCCTGGTGGCCTTCCTCTGGGTCTGCCTCTACCTCTTCCTCTACCTGGTTTGTCCATTTTGTCCATCTCGGGGGTATGCTAGCTATATGCAGTGAGGTGGGTTCTCACTCAACACAACAGGTAGTTAGATGCAGTGAGGTGGCCAGGTGGGTTCACACTCAACACAACAGGTAGTTAGATGCAGTGAGCTGGGTTCACTCAACAGTAAAGGTACTTAAGATGCAGTGAGGTGGGTTTTCACTCAACACAACAGGTAGTTAGATGCAGTGAGCTGGGTTCACTCAACACAAGGCTAGGTATATGCAGTGATGAGGTGGGTTAAGTAAACACAACAGGTACTGGGTAGTTAGATGCAGTGAGCTGGGTTCACTCAACACAAGGCTAGGTATATGCAGTGATGAGGTGGGTTAAGTAAACACAACAGGTACTGGGTAGTTAGATGCAGTGAGCTGGGTTCACTCAACAGTAAAGGTACTTAAGATGCAGTGAGGTGGGTTTTCACTCAACACAACAGGTAGTTAGATGCAGTGAGGTGGCCAGGTGGGTTCACACTCAACACAACAGGTAGTTAGATGCAGTGAGCTGGGTTCACTCAACAGTAAAGGTACTTAAGATGCAGTGAGGTGGGTTCTCACTCAACACAACAGGTAGTTAGATGCAGTGAGGTGGCCAGGTGGGTTCACACTCAACACAACAGGTAATTAGATGCAGTGAGCTGGGTTCACTCAACACAAGGCTAGGTATATGCAGTGATGAGGTGGGTTAAGTAAACACAACAGGTACTGGGTAGTTAGATGCAGTGAGCTGGGTTCACTCAACAGTAAAGGTACTTAAGATGCAGTGAGGTGGGTTCTCACTCAACACAACAGGTAGTTAGATGCAGTGAGGTGGCCAGGTGGATTCACACTCAACACAACAGGTAGTTAGATGCAGTGAGCTGGGTTCACTCAACAGTAAAGGTACTTAAGATGCAGTGAGGTGGGTTCTCACTCAACACAACAGGTAGTTAGATGCAGTGAGGTGGCCAGGTGGGTTCACACTCAACACAACAGGTAGTTAGATGCAGTGAGCTGGGTTCACTCAACACAACGCTAGGTATATGCAGTGATGATGTGGGTTAAGTAAACACAACAGGTACTGGGTAGTTAGATGCAGTGAGCTGGGTTCACTCAACAGTATACAGTAAAGGTACTTATGCAGTGAGGTGGGTTCTCACTCAACACAACAGGTAGTTAGACTTAGATGCGGTGAGCTGGGTTCACTCAACACAACGCTAGGTATATGCAGTGATGAGGTGGGTTAAGTAAACACAACAGGTACTGGGTAGTTAGATGCAGTGAGCTGGGTTCACTGAACACAAAGCTAGGTATATGCAGTGATGAGGTGGGTTAAGTAAACACAACAGGTACTGGGGTATATGCAGTACTGGGTAGTACAATGTGCAGCTCCCTGTCACACACACAGGCAGTCAGTCACTGAATGTGCTGGGCTGCTGGCAGTGGCACACACACTATCAATTAGCAAGGCTGTGCATGCAACAAAAGTGTCAGAAAAAAAAATGTACAGGTTGAGCTCTGAAAAGAGCTGTTGCTGGGTGCTTTAAAAGCAATATTAATCAGTCAGGAACAAGCAAAGCAGCCTAGAACCTAACTAATCTGTCCCTAAGAGAAAAAGTCTGCAGCAGCTGTCCCTTTCCTCTCTCTAGCAGGCACACGAGTGACTGTAATGGCCGCCGGACCCTGCCTTATATAAGGGGGGGTGGGCCTCCAGGGCTTACTGTAGCCTGAATGGCTACAATGTGCCTGCTGACTGTGATGCAGAGGGTCAAAGTTGACCCTCATAGTGCATTATGGGGCGAATCGAACTTCCGGAAAAGTTCGCCTGGCGCAGGCGAACGCGAACCCCCAATGTTTGCCGGCGAACCGTTCGGTACACCTCTAATGATCGGGTCTGTTATACTGCACAGGCACAAGTCACCTCCACAGTAGAGCCGACCCGGTTGGGCTCAGCTATTTCCACCTGAGCCTGATTGGAAAGCTACTACTGCGCCTTTGCTGGATCACGGCAGGTAAGTATTTACTAGTGTTGGGCGAACATCTAGATGTTCGGGTTCGGGCCGAACAGGCCGAACATGGCCGCGATGTTCGGGTGTTCGACCCGAACTCCGAACATAATGGAAGTCAATGGGGACCCGAACTTTTGTGGTTTGTAAAGCCTCCTTACATGCTACATACCCCAAATTTACAGGGTATGTGCACCTTGGGAGTGGGTACAAGAGGAAAAAAAAATTTAGCAAAAAGAGCTTATAGTTTTTGAGAAAATCGATTTTAAAGTTTCAAAGGGAAAACTGTCTTTTAAATGCGGGAAATGTCTGTTTTCTTTGCACAGGTAACATGCTTTTTGTCGGCATGCAGTCATAAATGTAATACATATAAGAGGTTCCAGGAAAAGGGACCGGTAATGCTAACCCAGCAGCAGCACACGTGATGGAACAGGAGGAGGGTGGCGCAGGAGGAGAAGGCCACGCTTTGAGACACAACAACCCAGGCCTTGCATGAGGACAAGAAGCGTGCGGATAGCATGCTTTGTACCACCATGCAGTCATAAATGTAATAAAGATAAGTGGTTCAATAAACAGGGACCACGCGGCAACGCTAACCCAGCAGCAGCACACGTGATGGAACAGGAGGAGGCGCAGGAGGAGAAGGCCACGCTTTGTGAGACACAACAACCCAGGCCTTGCATGAGGACAAAAAGCGTGCGGATAGCATGCTTTGTACCGCCATGTAGTCATAAATGTAATAAAGATAAGAGGTTCCATAAACAGGGACCGGCAACGGTAACCCAGCAGCAGCAGCAGCAGCAGCAGCAGCACACGTGATGGAACAGGAGGAGGCGCAGGAGGAGAAGGCCACGCTTTGTGAGACACAACAACCCAGGCCTTGCATGAGGACAAAAAGCGTGCGGATATAGCAGCAATGCTTTTTGCCGCCATGCAGTCATAAATGTAATACAGATGAGAGGTTCAATAAACAGGGACCGGAAACGCTAAACCATCCCAGATGTTCATCGGTCATGTTACTTGGTTGGGGTCCAGGAGTGTTGCGTAGTCGTTTCCAATCCAGGATTGATTCATTTTAATTTGAGTCAGACGGTCTGCATTTTCTGTGGAGAGGCGGATACGCCGATCTGTGATGATGCCTCCGGCAGCACTGAAACAGCGTTCCGACATAACGCTGGCTGCCGGGCAAGCCAGCACCTCTATTGCGTACATTGCCAGTTCGTGCCAGGTGTCTAGCTTCATGCCCGGTTTCAGGTCCAGCGGTGCCAGCCACAAATCCGTCTGTTCCTTTATTCCCCTCCAAATTTCCTCCCCTGTGTGCTGCTTATCCCCAAGGCAGATCAGCTTCAGCAACGCTTGCTGACGCATGCCAACAGCTGTGCTGCACTGCTTCCACGATCCTACTGCTGCTGGTGCTGGGTTAGCATTTCCGGATGAGGTACAGCTTTGAGATGCGTTGGAGGAGAAGGAGTCAGAGAGGTAGGTGCTGCTGTTGTTATCCAGCTGTTTGCGGCGTGGGCAACACCCGCGCCGTAGCAGGTGAGGAATCGCTGCCAGGCTCCACAAGGTTCACCCAGTGCGCGGTAAGGGAGATGTATCGACCCTGGCCGAACGCACTCGTCCAGGTGTCAGTGGTGAGGTGAACCTTGCAGGCAACGGCATTCTTCAAGCTTCGGGTTATTTAGCTGACCACGTGCTCATGCAACTCAGGCACTGCAGAGCGCGCAAAGTGGTAGCGGCTGGGAACCACGTAACGTGGGATGGCCACTGACATCATGCCCTTGAAGCTGTTTGTCTCCACCACTCGATATGGCAGCATTTCGCAGGCCAGAAGCTTGGCTATGCTGGCTGGCTGTTACTGCCACGGCCCGGGGGTCATTTGCTGGCAATTTCCTCTTGTGCTCAAACATCTCAGAGACAGACAACTCAACCGTAGCGCTGCACACCGAAGGGCTGTTGGTTGTTGTGTTTGATGAACACTGGGAGACCTCAAGAGCACTAGTCCGGAAAGTGACAGTGTCAGCATCGTCTGATGTTTGTGAATGTTGTGAACCACGCAATGGCTGGGCTACTGCTGCTGCTGAGGCGGGTCTGGTGGTGAGTCTGGTGAACCCAAGGGAGGCAGTGTTGCTGGTGGTACCCTGTCCTGCCGCGTTTGCCCACAGAGTGGGATGTTTGGATAGAATGTGGCGGCTCATGCTGGTGGTGGAGAGGTTGTTAATACTTTTCCCCCTGCTCAGGCGGGTCTTGCACACCTTGCAAATCGCCATGGTAACATCCTCAGTGCAGTCTTCAAAGAAAGCCCAGACTTTAACTGGCTGAGGACTCGGACCTCGTGCGTGATGTGCTGGTGCTGCTTAACCCACTGCTGGACGCTTGAGAGGTCATCCAAGTAATTATCTGGTCCTGTTCTTTTGGATCTGTGAGGGTTGTTGTCCTGGACAACATGGGCAGTATTGAGTGGGTTTTCTTGGGTGCTCCCCTGTGGCCTGTACGTGAACCGTCAGGGGAAACACCTCTTCCCTTGCCCCTCCCTCTTTCACCGGATTTCTTCCTCATTTCACTTATCCTTAAAGTACACGCTGACTGGCAGCAGTACAGTGGCAGTACAGAAATGCTATACAGTGGTGGGTGAGCGGTGTACCACTATTGTCAGCAGTGACACAGAGCACAATGCTATACAGTGGCGGGTGAGCGGTGTACTACTGTTCCCAGCAGACACAGAGTGGAAGTAAACACAATGCTATATAGTGTGGCTGAGCCGTGTACACAGAGTGGCATTAAACACAATGCTATATAGTCTGCTATATAGTCACCCCGAACAGGGTGATGTTCTGCAGAACCCGAACAGTGGCAAACACTGTTCGCCCAACACTACTGGGAGGGAACGCAGATTTTAGTACCTAAACACACGATACAACATGTTTTCCGGGGTCGGACTCTGAGGCACATACAGATGGTCCCGATCATCATCCTCATCATACAACTCTTCTCCTGAGTCTGACCCACCCACCACCTCTGCCACCCCAACATCCCCAGACACAGACCCCTCATCGTCCTCAACATTAACTTGGGATGCTGGCCTGAGCCAGACCTCCTCCTCCACATCAGGCCCCATCATCTCCTCAATGGCAGCCCTCATTAATCGCTCTGGCGACGGACTGATGGACACAACGTTCTCCTCCGGGGAGGGCTGCTGCTGACCACTGGCTGCTGGGGTGGATGTTATAGCTTGCGTGGGGCGTTGGCTGTTGCTGTTGTTGGGAGTGCTGCTCACAGCGGAGGTCTCTGGGGAACTCATGTTGAGCTCATATAGTGGTTGACGGTGAGTGGAGTATTACTGATCCCAGCAATATACACACTGACTGGCAGAGTACGCAATGCTATATAGTGTGGCTGAGCGGTGTACACAGAGTGGCAGTAAACACAATGCTATATAGTCTGGCTGAGCGAGCGGTGTACTACTGTTCCCAGCAGAATCAGAGTGGCAGTAAACAATGGTATATAGTCTGGCTGAGCGGTGTACACAGAGTGTCAGTAAACAATGGTATATAGTCTGGCTGAGCGAGCGGTGTACTACTGTTCCCAGCAGAATCAGAGTGGCAGTAAACAATGGTATATAGTCTGGCTGAGCGGTGTACACAGAGTGTCAGTAAACAATGGTATATAGTCTGGCTGAGCGGTGTACACACAATGCTATATAGTCTGCTATATAGTGTCAGTAAACAATGGTATATAGTCTGGCTGAGCGAGCGGTGTACTACTGTTCCCAGCAGAATCAGAGTGGCAGTAAACAATGGTATATAGTCTGGCTGAGCGGTGTACACAGAGTGTCAGTAAACAATGGTATATAGTCTGGCTGAGCGAGCGGTGTACTACTGTTCCCAGCAGAATCAGAGTGGCAGTAAACAATGGTATATAGTCTGGCTGAGCGGTGTACACAGAGTGTCAGTAAACAATGGTATATAGTCTGGCTGAGCGGTGTACACAGAGTGTCAGTAAACAATGGTATATAGTCTGGCTGAGCGGTGTACACAGAGTGGCAGTAAACACAATGCTATATACTCTGGCTGAGCGAGCGGTGTACTACTGTTCCCAGCAGACACAGAACAGTAAACAGAATGCTATATAGTGTGGCTGAGCGAGCGGTGTACCACTATTCCCAGCAGACACAGAACAGTAAACAGAATGCTATATAGTGTGGCTGAGCGAGCGGTGTACCACTATTCCCAGCAGACACAGAACAGTAAACAGAATGCTATATAGTGTGGCTGAGCGAGCGGTGTACCACTATTCCCAGCAGACACAGAACAGTAAACAGAATGCTATATAGTGTGGCTGAGCGAGCGGTGTACCACTATTCCCAGCAGACACAGAACAGTGAACAGAATGCTATATAGTGTGGCTGAGCGAGCGGTGTACCACTATTCCCAGCAGACACAGAACAGTGAACAGAATGCTATATAGTGTGGCTGAGCGAGCGGTGTACCACTATTCCCAGCAGACACAGAACAGTGAACAGAATGCTATATAGTGTGGATGAGCGAGCGGTGTACCACTATTCCCAGCAGACACAGAACAGTAAACAGAATGCTATATAGTGTGGCTGAGCGAGCGGTGTACCACTATTCCCAGCAGACACAGAACAGTGAACAGAATGCTATATAGTGTGGCTGAGCGAGCGGTGTACCACTATTCCCAGCAGACACAGAACAGTGAACAGAATGCTATATAGTGTGGCTGAGCGAGCGGTGTACCACTATTCCCAGCAGACACAGAACAGTAAACAGAATGCTATATAGTGTGGCTGAGCGAGCGGTGTACCACTATTCCCAGCAGACACAGAACAGTAAACAGAATGCTATATAGTGTGGCTGAGCGAGCGGTGTACCACTATTCCAAGCAGACACAGAACAGTGAACAGAATGCTATATAGTGTGGCTGAGCGAGCGGTGTACCACTATTCCCAGCAGACACAGAGTGGCAGTAAACAGAATGCTATATAGTGTGGCTGAGCGAGGTACACAGAGTGGCAGTAAACAGAATGCTATATAGTGTGGCTGAGCAAGCGGTGTACTACTATTCCCAGCAGACACAGAGTGGCAGTAAACAGAATGCTATATAGTGTGGCTGAGCGAGGTACACAGAGTGGCAGTAAACAGAATGCTATATAGTGTGGCTGAGCAAGCGGTGTACTACTGTTCCCAGCAGTGACACAATGACAGGGGGGACCCTGGCTAGCGTGGCTGGAGCGCGAACTACCCTGCCTGCCTACCCAAAGCTAAACCCACAGACAAATGGCGGAGATATGACGTGGTTCGGGTATTTATTTACCCGAACCACGTGACAGTTCGGCCAATCAGAGCGCGTTCGGGTCCGAACCACGTGACCCGTTCGGCCAATCACAGCGCTAGCCGAACGTTCGGGGAACGTTCGGCCATGCGCTCTTAGTTCGGCCATATGGCCGAACGGTTTGGCCGAGCACCGTCAGGTGTTCGGCCGAACTCGAACATCACCCGAACAGGGTGATGTTCTGCAGAACCCGAACAGTGGCGAACACTGTTCGCCCAACACTAGTATTTACCTCTCCAACATTCGGGGGCTGCCAGCGCTTTAAGCGGGGGACAAAGGAGGACAGGGGGAGCCTCATTAGGATCCAGAGGCTTCCCACTCCCGAGGGATGTTTTTATTTTTTACTCCCTTTCCATGTGCAGCCCTCTCTTCCATGTGTATTATCAATGTGAAGCAGCCCCTCCCATTCCATGTGCTGCCCCCTCTTCCATGTGTAACATCCATATACAGCAGCCCCCTCCCCTTCCATGTGCAGCCTCCTCATCCATGCGTAGCATCCATATACAGCAACCCCCTCCCATTCCATGTGCAGCCCCCTCATCCATGCATAGCCTCCATATACAGCAACCCCCTCCTATTCCATGTGCAGCCACCTCATCCATGCGTAGCATCCATGTACAGCAGACCCTCCCATTCCATGTGCAGTGCCCTCTTCCATGTGTAACATCCATATACAGCAGCCTCCCTCCCATTCCATGTGCAGCCCCCTCTTCCATGTGTAACATCCATATACAGCAGCCCCCTCCATTTCCATGTGCAGCCCCCTCTCCCATGCGTAGCATCCATGTACAGCAGTCGCCTCCCATTCTATGTACAGCCTCCTCTTCCATGTGTAACATCCGTGTGCAGCAGACCCCCTCCCATTCCATGTGCAGCCCCCTTTTCCATGTGTAACATCCATATACAGCAGCCTCCTCCCATTCCATGTGCAGCCCCTCTTCCATGTGTGACATCCATGTACAGCAGCCTCCTCCCATTCCATGTGCAGCCCCCTCTTCCATGTGTGACATCCATGTACAGCAGCCCCTCCCATTCCATGTGCTGCCCCCTCTTCCATGTGTAACATCCATATACAGCAGCCTCCTCCCATTCCATGTGCAGCCCCTCTTCCATGTGTGACATCCATGTACAGCAGCCCCCTCCCCTTCCATGTGCAGCCTCCTCATAAATGCGTAGCATCCATATACAGCAACCCCCTCCCATTCCATGTGCAGCCCCCTCATCCATGCATAGCATCCATATACAGCAACCCCCTCCTATTCCATGTGCAGCCACCTCATCCATGCGTAGCATCAATGTACAGCAGTCGCCTCCCATTCCATGTGCAGCCTCCTCTTCCATGTGTAACATCCGTGTGCAGCAGACCCCCTCCCATTCCATGTGCAGCCCCATTTTCCATGTGTAACATCCATATACAGCAGCCTCCTCCCATTCCATGTGCAGCCCCTCTTCCATGTGTAACATCCATGTGCAGCAGCCCCCTACCATTCCATGTGCAGCTTTTTGAGGGTGTATGGCTAAAGGTATTAGAGGCAGAAGATCAGCAGGCCAGGCAACTGATATTATTAACTATGAAATAAAATGTCAGCCTCCATGCCCCTCTCGCTTCAGGTTCTCTTTAAGAGAGTGAACAATTTGCTCTATTTTTCCACAAAAACCTTGAATTGGGTTAGGTTATATAATACCTCAGCCATTTTTACGTCGAACCCTCAGCCTTTGCAGTCCAGGACTTCGAGTATATTTAGGACATCCTGGGCAGAATTTCCCCATTAGAATTAAACGTTACTAAATCCATCCGAGCTCGCAATCACAACGGTGCGTGGAAACGTGATCCGCTCTATCGAGCAATTAATTAAAAGTTCACTTGGATCCAGCAGCGTTGCAGCTGCTTCTGTTAATTGAGATTCTCGTAACTGATCTTCAATACCAGTGCGGACACAACACCCGATAGCCGGCGTCACCGTATCCGCTACGCAAGACCTTCTCTCGAAAGACAAGAGCGACGCTTCTGCCAAGAGAGCTGCTGGGAGCATAGCTCAGCCTTCCTGCGAACAGACTGGTGGATGGGGGTGCCCCAAAAACAACAAAATAATTAAAAACAGATTAAAAAGGAGAGGCAATAGTTGGCTCACCTATCCTGAAGGGCAGCAGGAAATGTGGGCGCCGGTGGCTAATGCATGATTTGGGCGCCCCATTGGCGCAAATGCAAATATCCTTAATACGGCGACCAAAGCATAAATTTGGGCGTCCGATAAATCTAGTTTTCAACATTAGAACATTAACGTTTTTGAAATATGTTATCGTTTTGAAACTTGCAGTTTTCTATATTTTTTCCATATTATTTCATTGTAGGGTCATAGGGTTAGGCACCACCAGGGGAGTTGCTAGGTTCCTAAGAGATCCAGGGCAATTTGGGCACTCCAGTTAGAAAATGGGTGTGGCCATGCACCAGAATGTGGGTTTGGTAATGGGTGGAGCCAAATTTACATGAACTTAAATAGAAACCGTAACCAAGAATTGAACTTTATCCCAATCAGTAGCTGATACCCCCTTTCACATGAGAAATCTATTCCTTTTCACAATCGGATCATCAGGGGGCTCTGTATGGCTGATATTGTGGTGAAACCCCTCCCACAGGAAACTGTGAGGAGCATGGTCCTGGCAGTTTCCTGTCTGTGAACCTTGTTGCATTGTGGGAAATAGCCGTTTACACCTGTTTCCTTCTGCCAAAAAAGAAAGCAGCAGCTACTTCCAGTGACATCACCTGCCAGCAGTAAAAATTTCACCATGTGATAAATATCAGAATGTAAATTAGGGAGAGGAAAGCTTTTACAATGGGCATACACAGAACACTCTTGAGCGTGTGTATAGGACTTAAATCATTTATACATAATTATTGTAAAAATGAAGCACTTTTTTATTACATTATTTTCACTGGATTTCTTCGTTAACTTAGTAGGCCTGTCCAGCAAAATGTTGGATGAAGCCCCCTCTCCATTAAAACAAAAATAAAAAAAATTGCAGCAAATCACATAAACGGGCAGAGTTACCTGGCTCCTGTGCTTGCTGGTCTGGCTTGTTGCTTTGCCAGGTTTTTTGGCAGTTACCCTATAGCATTCCCTGACCTTCTAATGGACCCCTCCAATCATGCTCCCACTGGCCTCCCATTGAGGCACCACAAGTCCCAGCATGCCCCCATAGAAGAACCACAGCTCCCTGCAAGCTCCTACAAAGGCATCACAGCGCCCAGCATGGCACCACAGCACCCAGCATACCCCCGAATGATGCACTACAGCTCCCAGCATGCCCGCCATTGAGGCAAAATTGCTGACTCTGCCTGGGGGACATCCGGGGCACCTCAGAATAGATCCGGGGCACGTGCCACTGAACTTTGGGGCTAGCAATGCCCCTGGGCACCACCAGGAGGGTGTCTTGGCAGAGGCACCACAAGGAAGGGGGGAGGGGTTATGGTTAGGCACCACCAGGGTGGAGTCTTGGCATAGGCACCACAAAGGGGGGTTAGGCTCCACCAGGAGGGGGGGTCTTAAGGTTAGGCACCACTAGGGGAGGTCTTACCCTCTTTAACCCCTTGTCTCTCATACAGGATGGGATAGCCAGAACGTGGAGCGCGGGAGTTTGGGGCTCTGCAGCCTGAGCTATACCAGCCCACATGGTCCATGATATGGGGGGCTCTGGAAGAGATCCAATCCATATGGACAAGGGGCTCATTTGTCATGTTTCAAGTGTCAATTCACAAAGGCTGTTACCATGTGGAAATACTAAAAATACTTGTGTGAGATAAATTGCCTGGGAGCAGGAGAAAAAATGGCGCACAGCTCCGTCCGAACATTATGGTGCCACCCTTAAAGTCAATGGTAAACGCTGTTTTAACGGCTTCAATGGTTACATTATGGCGCACGGCCACTTTTATCCTATAACGTTATTTATCGTTACCATTAAAATGTTCAGAGCGTGGGAAATATAAAAAAAATGATATAGGGTCCCCCCTCCCAAGCCTCTTTAACCCCTTGTCCGCCATGCAGGCTGGGATAGCCAGAATGCGGAGGCCCGACCACGTGGGGCTTCGCATCTTGCGCTATACCAGCCCGCATGGTCCATGGGTCCATGGTATGGGGGGGGGGGGGGCTCTGGAGGAGAGGGATGGGAAAGTCTCCTCCTCCCAGAGCCCTTGTCCGATCCATGGACAAGGGGCTCTTCCGGTGCCCCAGGAGGAGGTGGGGGCCGCCAACGCCCTTGGATGGGGTTCATAGTGGTATGTGGAAATCCCCTTTACATTTTATATTTTACAGGAGTGACATCACCGATCCCCGGATATGTTATATTTTAGAGGAGTGACATCACCGCTCTCCAGATATGTTATATTTTACAGTAGTGACATCACTGCTCTCCAGGTACGTTATATTTTACAAGAGTGACATAACTGCTCTCCAGATATGTTATATTTTACAGAGGTGACATCATTGCTCCCCAGATAAGTTATGTTTAACAGGAATTACATCACTGCTCTTCAGATATGTTATAATTTACAGGAGTGAAATCACTGCTCTCCAGATATGTTATATTTTACAGGAGTGACATCACTGCTCTCCAGATATGTTATAAAATAGAGGAGTGACATCACTGCTCCCCAGATATGTCATATTTTACAGGAATGACATCACTACTCTCCAGATATATGTTATATTTTATAGGAGTGACATCACTGCTCTTCAGGTATGTTATATTTTACAACAGTGACATCACTGCTCTCCAGGTATGTTATATTTTACAGGAGTGTCATCACTGTTCTCCAGATACGTTATATTTTACAGGAGTGACATCACTGCTCCCCAGATAATTTATATTTTACAGGAATGACATCTTTACTCTCCAGATATATGTTATATTTTATAGGAGTGACATCACTGCTCTCCAGATATGTTATATTTTACACTAGTGACATCCCCGCTCTTTAAATATGTTATGTTTTACACCAGTGACATCACTGCTCTCCAGGTATTTTATATTTTACAGGAGTGACATCACTGCTCCCCAGATACATTATATTTTTCAGGAGTGACATCACTGCTCCCCAGATATGTTATATTTTACAGGAGTGACATCACCGCTCTTTAGATATGTTATATTTTACAGGAGTGACATCACCGCTCTTTCAATATGTTATATATTACACCAGTGACATCACTGCTCTCCAGATATGTTCTATTTTACAGGCGTGACATCACTGCTCTGCACAATCAGAACGCTGTACAGCAACGTGATCTGCTCTACCCAGCAATTAATTAAAAGTTCACTTGGATCCAGCAGTGTTCTTGCTACTTCTGTTAACTGAGATTCTCTAAACTGATGTACTTCAATACCAGTGCGGACACAACACCCGATAGCCGGCGTCACCGTATCTGCCACGCAGGACACTCTCCTGAAAGACAAGAGCGACGCTTCTGCCAATACAGTGCTGCTGGGTGATTAGCTGAACATCCTGAGAGCAGGGCGAGCGCACAGGGGCCTGAGATGGACTACAGCATGACTGAAATAACATAATAACCAGTATATATACATCACTGCTCCTCAGATACCATGCGGTTGATTCACTAAAGTAAGTAGGGATGCTCATTTGGCTTTCACGGAATTGAAATTTCCGATCGGAACTCGGAAATCGGATTTCTGCAGAAATACTGCATGACCGCAACTCGGTAATTTTAGCCCAATCATCACAGAACTCGGAAGCAATGGACCAATCAGTGAATGCAGAAGTATTTGGCCAATCAGAGAATGCAAAAAATGACCCAAAAAAAACACTATTCTGAAATCCGAAATCGAAAACAGATCGGAAATCTGGTAATCGGCATTGGCAGAAATCTGAATTTCGGCGGAATCGGAAATTGACATTTCTGACCAACCTTAAAGCGGACTCAAACCAAACATTTTTTTTAATTCAAAATATTTAGTTGCACCACTCTGACATATACAACGATAAACACTCCTTCAAGCCTATGAGCATTTCAGTGCATGCTTTTCACCCTTCTTTTTTCCTAACTAGGGTTATACAGGTGGCAGCCATTAGCAATTCCTCCTTTGCTGGACACCTCCTACTCCACCAGTCTGCCGGATTCTGTCCCGGCAATATGAAAGGAAGGGAGGGGTTCCTCCAATAAATGTCAAATATTTTATGTGTCATCATGCAGCTGAAAAAAGGCTGCTATTTATTATTATAATTTAGAAAATAGATTTTATTTCTGAAATCTTGTATTCTTAGTTTGGGTCCACTTTAAAAGTAATAGCAAGAGGTATCAGCTGTTACGGGCGCTATAAAACGTAACATGCCTTAATTAGTGTCCTTGCACGCTAAGTGCGCTATCGGCAGCGTAGACTGCTTAACCGGTTCAGCCCTCAGGTGTTTTCACCTCAACGACGGAAGCAATTTTCCCTTGTCAGCACTCCTCCCATTCATTCGACAATAACTTTATCACTACTCATCACACGTAAATGATCTATATCTTTTTTTTTTTCCGCCACAAATTAAGCATATTGTGGGCGATACTTGTTTTTAGTAATTACTTTATTTTCTATGCATTTTATATGCAAATTCCCCCCCCCCCCCCCCAAAAAAAAAGAAAATACAGTATTTCTCCAATTCCATCCCCATTAGTTTTAAAATAAGCAATGCTACTATAAATAAAACCCACCCATTTTGTTTGCCCGTTAGTCCACACAACATTTAAATTATGTTCCTAGCACAATGTATGGCGCCAATATATTATTTGGAAATAAAGGTGTATTTTTTCTGTTTAGAGTTGTTTTTTTTGTGTCCCATCAATTGTAAGCCCTTATGTACTAAAATACCGGTAATATACCCTCATGATATATATAGTAAAAAAAAAAATAAGTCCCATAGGAAACCATTTACGGATTTTCTTTTTACTGTTTTTTTTTTGTTTTTTTTTACATCTGTGTGGTAACTGTAATGCCTGGGGGTTATACTTTGACCACCCAGAGCAACAAGGCTGGTAGCTGAATAACGGAAGAGGCTAAACAGTTTGCCCAGAGCAACTGCAGCTCTGGGCTTCTGATATAGCTACAAATATGAGACAATGGCAGCGCAGTGCGATGTTGCGCTGCCTTAGCGATAACAAGCATTCAGACAGGTACAAGACAAGACTATAGATTGAAGCGTAACTAGTTGCAACCGCAGCTCACAGTCACGTCCACAGAAGCAGAGCAAGCAGGCTAACAACAGTCACTAGCAAGCATCCACACATGCAAGACTACAGGAAAGAACGTAACTAATAGCAACCGCAGCCTGTAGTTACCTTCCTAGAAACTAGAGTAGCAGGAATACTACCAGTCACCAACATGGTGATGGCAGAGTCCAAGCTATCAGGATAATGGGCTTCACTGACTCACCGTGGATGCAGCGAACGTCCATCAGGCATGGAAACAAGGCAATACACAATAATACAGAAAAATAACAAACGGCTCAACAAATAGCAAGTCTGCATATATATTTATCAAGAAACTAGCTAAAGCACAAGTAATAAGGTCGCATTGAACTACAATAACAGATCTTTTACAGAGTGACATAGCGTACTGACCGCTATGTCGATCAGGGTCTAAAATGGGAGGCAGACTTTTATGTGGACCTCAGCCAATGAGTGCAGGCATGCAAACTCCCACACAGCTGAATGGTAATCACTCAATCTTGAGTTAGTCTGATTACCATTTGCTAGCTGGCTGTGAATGCAAAGGACTCCCATAAGAAATACATGCAGTATTATGTAACAGCATGCATGCAGGAAATCCAGGGCTATCTAGTCTCAGTTCAGCTGCAGCCAGCAATTGGTGGAATGATGACAGCATCCTGAGCTGCCCAGAACTGCAGAGCGATCGCAAATGACAATGAGACTTATTGCGAATGCACAATCCAATGCAAGCAGATAAGCCAGAACTGTCCATTTGCAGCTCCACTGCAACGGACAGAAGACGCTACAGGAGGGATCCTGACAGTAACTGTGGTGGGGGCTTTGAAAGATATTGATTATATTATTTTATGTTATTTTTTAAATTAAAAATATATGGTGTGTGTAATCTAACTTTTCACCACTAGATCTTTATTATTAATGGACATGTCCCCTGAACGGGGTCATGTCCATTCATTACATGCACTGCAGTTGGCACAGGGAAGCCATGCTTCCCTTCCCCAACCACCAACATGGAAAACCGTCGGGGTGCACTCTTGCGCATTGCCACTCAAACACTGGACGTGGATACGCGTCCAGATATACTTGAGTGGTGCCTATCTGGACCAGTTTACTTGGCCAGATAGGCTGAACTGGCTAATCTGGGAGCGGGCATTCTGTGCACGCTTTGCTGCTGAAATGCAGCATAGTGAATGCTTATAATTTAACATCCAGTCCACTCCTCCCGCCCCAATCACCAACAGGTCCAGTCACATGGATCAGGTCCTTTTAATGTGACTGGACCCGCTTGGGCTCAGGTGGGAGGAGTGGAGCGCCGATATGGTGTGTATTGTACACACTGCTGTGTGAGAGAGGCATATGAGGCGCCATATTGTACACACTGCTGTGTGGGGTGCCGGCACGTTGTGTATTGTGCGCTCTGCTGTGTGAGTGAGGCATATGGTCTGCCGCTACATTGTGTATTGTGCACACTGCTGTGTGAGAAAGTACGGTGACCATACGTCCCGCTTTACCCGGGACGCGTCCCGCCTTCGGGGGGCGCTGTCCCAGGCTGCATGAGGTCCCGGGAAACGTCCCGCTTTTAGCAGCGGGACGTCCCGGCCTCGGGACTCTGGCCACCGTACAATGAACTAGCCGCAGCGTCTACTAGACGCTGCGCTAGTTCATTCCCCGCAGCCCCGCTCCAGCCTGCAATGTTCTCCGGCAGGCACAGGCAGAGCAGGGCTACGGGAAGATGGCGTCCGGAGGCGGAGCCCTGTACTGGAGACAAATAGTCGTAGCCCTGCTCTGCCTGTGAGAGGCTGAGCGGGAGATTGAAGATCGTCCAGGCCAGGGGGAGCTGCACACACCAGAGGCCGGCTGCGTGAGGGGACGTCTTCTGCCAGGTGAGTAAATGCTTTTTCTTGCAGGTGAAGTGTTTGCCCACATTTTGTACTGACATATTTGCCCAAATTGTGTTCATTTTGTACTGACATGTTTGCCCGCATTGCGTTTATCTTGTACTGACATGTTTGCCCGCAGTGCGTTTATCTTGTACTGACATGTTTGCCCGCAGTGCGTTTATCTTGTACTGACATGTATGCCCGCAGTGCATTTATCTTGTACTGACATGTTTGCCCGCAGTGCGTTTATCTTGTACTGACATGTTTGCCCGCAGTGCGTTTATCTTGTACTGACATGTTTGCCCGCAGTGCGTTTATCTTGTACTGACATGTTTGCCCGCAGTGCGTTTATCTTGTACTGACATGTTTGCCCGCAGTGCGTTTATCTTGTACTGACATGTTTGCCCGCAGTGCGTTTATCTTGTACTGACATGTTTGCCCGCAGTGCGTTTATCTTGTACTGACATGTTTGCCCGCAGTGCGTTTATCTTGTACTGACATGTTTGCCCGCAGTGCGTTTATCTTGTACTGACATGTTTGCCCGCAGTGCATTTATCTTGTACTGACATGTTTGCCCGCAGTGCGTTTATCTTGTACTGACATGTTTGCCCGCAGTGCATTTATCTTGTACTGACATGTTTGCCCGCAGTGCGTTTATCTTGTACTGACATGTTTGCCCGCAGTGCGTTTATCTTGTACTGACATGTTTGGCCGCATTGCGTGTATTTTGTACTGACATGTTTGCCCGCAGTGCGTTTATCTTGTACTGACATGTTTGGCCGCATTGCGTGTATTTTGTACTGACATGTTTGCCCGCAGTGCGTTTATCTTGTACTGACATGTTTGGCCGCATTGCGTGTATTTTGTACTGACATGTTTGCCCGCAGTGCGTTTATCTTGTACTGACATGTTTGGCCGCATTGCGTGTATTTTGTACTGACATGTTTGCCCGCAGTGCGTTTATCTTGTACTGACATGTTTGGCCGCATTGCGTGTATTTTGTACTGACATGTTTGCCCGCAGTGCGTTTATCTTGTACTGACATGTTTGGCCGCATTGCGTGTATTTTGTACTGACATGTTTGCCCGCAGTGCGTTTATCTTGTACTGACATGTATGCCCGCAGTGCATTTATCTTGTACTGACATGTTTGCCCGCAGTGCGTTTATCTTGTACTGACATGTTTGCCCGCAGTGCGTTTATCTTGTACTGACATGTTTGCCCGCAGTGCGTTTATCTTGTACTGACATGTTTGCCCGCAGTGCGTTTATCTTGTACTGACATGTTTGCCCGCAGTGCGTTTATCTTGTACTGACATGTTTGCCCGCAGTGCGTTTATCTTGTACTGACATGTTTGCCCGCAGTGCGTTTATCTTGTACTGACATGTTTGCCCGCAGTGCGTTTATCTTGTACTGACATGTTTGCCCGCAGTGCGTTTATCTTGTACTGACATGTTTGCCCGCAGTGCGTTTATCTTGTACTGACATGTATGCCCGCAGTGCGTTTATCTTGTACTGACATGTTTGCCCGCAGTGCGTTTATCTTGTACTGACATGCTTGCCCGCAGTGCGTTTATCTTGTACTGACATGTTTGCCCGCAGTGCGTTTATCTTGTACTGACATGTTTGCCCGCAGTGCGTTTATCTTGTACTGACATGTTTGCCCGCAGTGCGTTTATCTTGTACTGACATGCTTGCCCGCCGTGCGTTCATTTTGTATTAACATGTTGCCCGCAGTGCGTTTATTTTGTACTGACATGTTTGCCCCCATTGTGTTTATTTTGTACTGACATGTTTGCCCCCATTGCGTTTATTTTATGCTGACATGTTGCCCGCAATGCGTTTATTTTGTGCTGAAATGTTGCCCATTGCGTTTATTTTGTGGTGTCTGGGGTAACTGTTGCTGCATTTATTATTTAATGGTCATAGTTGGCTGTGTTTGCTGCTTTGGGGTTATGGCATACTATTAAATAGCATCACACAGTTTCTGCACACCTATGATGTGAATCCACGTTTGACCACATCACGGCGTAAACACTGCTTTGTTATGCCTCGCTGTTGCATCATTACGTTAGCTCCGCCCATAGAATGTCATGGCCACGCCCATTTTTCGAGCGCGCTGCAGACACCACATTTTTCGCCGCATCCCCTATTTTTCGCCGCGGCGCACGCGCCCCCCCCAATTGCCCCCGTCCCAGGTTGAGCCTTCAAAAATCTGGTCACTCTAGAGAAAGGCATATGGGACGCTGGTATGTTCTGTATTGTACACACTGCTGTGTGAGAGAGGCATATGGGGCAGCAGTACGTTGTGTTTTGTACACACTGCTGTGTGAGAGAGGCATATGGGGCGCTGGTACATTGTGCATTGTACACACACACTGCTGTGTGAGAGAGGCATATGGGGCACCGGTACGTTGGGTATTGTACACACTGCTGTGTGAGAGAGGCATATGGGGCGCTGGTACATTGTGCATTGTACACACACACTGCTGTGTGAGAGAGGCATATGGGGCACCGGTACGTTGGGTATTGTACACACTGCTGTGTGAGAGAGGCATATTTGGCACCGCTACGTTGTGTATTGTACACACTGCTGTGTGAGAGAGGCATATGGGGTGCCGTTACATTGTGTATTGTACACACTGCTGTGTGAGAGAGGCATATGGGGCGCCGGTACATTGTGTATTGTACACACTGCTGTGTGAGAGAGGCATATGGGGTGCCGTTACATTGTGTATTGTACACACTGCTGTGTGAGAGAGGCATATGGGGCGCTGGTACATTGTGCATTGTACACACACACTGCTGTGTGAGAGAGGCATATGGGGCACCGGTACGTTGGGTATTGTACACACTGCTGTGTGAGAGAGGCATATGGGGCACCGGTACGTTGGGTATTGTACACACTGCTGTGTGAGAGAGGCATATGGGGCGCTGGTACATTGTGCATTGTACACACACACTGCTGTGTGAGAGAGGCATATGGGGCGCCGGTACATTGTGTATTGTACACACTGCTGTGTGAGAGAGGCATATGGGGTGCCGTTACATTGTGTATTGTACACACTGCTGTGTGAGAGAGGCATATGGGGCACTGGTACGTTGTGTATTGTACACACTGCTGTGTAAGAGAGGCATATGGGGCGCCGATACGTTGTGTATTGTACACGCTGCTGTGTGAGAGAGGCATATGGGGCACCGGTATGTTGTGTATTGTGCACACTGCTGTGTGAGAGAGGCATATGGGGCGCCGGTATGTTGTATATTGTACACACTGCTGTGTGAGAGAGGCATATGGGGCGGCGGTACGTTGTGTATTGTACACACTGCTGTGTGAGAGAGGCATATGGGGCGCCGGTGCGTTGTGTATTGTACACACTGCTGTGTGAGAGAGGCATATGGGGCGCCGGTACGTTGTGTATTGTACACACTGCTGTGTGAGAGAGGCATATGGGGCGGCGGTACGTTGTGTATTGTACAGACTGTTGTGTGAGAGAGGCATATGGGGTACCGGCACGTTGTGTATTGTACACACTGCTGTGTGAGAGTCATATAGGGCGCTGTACGTTGTGTATTGTACACACTGCTGTGTGAGAGAGGCATATGGGGCGGCGGTACATTGTGTATTGTACAGACTGTTGTGTGAGAGAGGCATATGGGGCGCCGATACGTTGTGTATTGTACACGCTGCTGTGTGAGAGAGGCATATGGGGCGCTGGTACGTTGTGTATTGTACACACTGCTGTGTGAGAGAGGCATATGGGGCGCTGGTACGTTGTGTATTGTACACACTGCTGTGTGAGAGAGGCATATGGGGCGGCAGTACATTGTGTATTGTACACGCTGCTGTGTGAGAGAGGCATATGGGGTGCCGTTACATTGTGTATTGTACACACTGCTGTGTGAGAGAGGCATATGGGGCGCCGGTACGTTGTGTATTGTACACACTGCTGTGTGAGAGAGGCATATGGGGCGCCGGTACGTTGTGTATTGTACACACTGCTGTGTAAGAGAGGCATATGGGGCGCCGGTACGTTGTGTATTGTACACACTGCTGTGTGAGAGAGGCATATGGGGCGCCGGTACGTTGTGTATTGTACACACTGCTGTGTGAGAGAGGCATATGGGGCGCCGGTACGTTGTGTATTGTACACACTGCAGTGTTAGAGAGGCGTATGGGGTGCCGGCACGTTGTGTATTGTACACACTGCTGTGTGAGAGAGGCATATGGGGCGGCGGTACGTTGTGTATTGTACACACTGCTGTGTGAGAGAGGCATATGGGGCGCCGGTACGTTGTGTATTGTACACACTGCTGTGTGAGAGAGGCATATGGGGCGCCGGTACGTTGTGTATTGTACACACTGCAGTGTTAGAGAGGCGTATGGGGTGCCGGCACGTTGTGTATTGTACACACTGCTGTGTGAGAGAGGCATATGGGGCGGCGGTACGTTGTGTATTGTACACACTGCTGTGTGAGAGTCATATGGGGCACCGGTATGTTGTGTATTGTACACACTGCTGTGTGAGAGAGGCATATGGGGCGCCGGTACGTTGTGTATTGTACACACTGCTGTGTGAGAGTCATATAGGGCGCTGTACGTTGTGTATTGTACACACTGCAGTGTAGAGAGGCGTATGGGGCGCCAGTAAGCTATTGCTGCAGCCACTGACCATCGCAATGCACAGGTTCAATAAACCCGCAGTCACACTTGGTTATCTCAGCATCCATCTCTCTCTCTGCTGGCCCGTGTGAAGCAAGACGGAAAATGAGGCTCAGAGCTCTCGCCTGTCCCCACCGCAGGCGCTGTCACACGACAGAGGGAAACCACAGTCACAGCTCTCCCCCCACCCTGCTTCTCAGATTCATATCACCACTCCCCCCCTTCTAAGAACCATCACATCCCCAGAAAACAGACGCTGGGCTCTTCCCATACGCCCGGCTCAGAGAATCACACCATCGCTGTCAGGGTCATATTTGCATATTGAGATGTTTGCATCATGTTATGCTGTCATTTTGTGTTGCAAAATCTGAAGCCCCTTCTGTTACAAAACAAAGACAGAAAAACTTGGCCTAACTTGCTAACCTTGAGCTCATGACGCATCCTTTGAAAAGGAACTCGGGGTGTGAGACTCCAGGAAACTGCCATATTTACTTCCTTTTAAACAATACCAGTTGCCTGGCAGCCCTGCTGATCTTTATAGTCGGAAAAAAAGGGCGCTGGGGGCTAGTGGATGAAAAGGGCGCCGCCATAGACTCTAATGCAATTATCATTAATGCAGCGAAAAAAGGGCGCCCCATAAATAGGGCGCCCCGTTAACAACATCAGAACATTAAAGTTTTTGAAGTATGTTACCATTTTAGAAGCTTGCAACGTTATAGTTTTTGTCATATTATTTTGTTTGTATGCACAGATTTTACGTCATCAAAGATATTATCGTTTCTATGTGTAAAAGTGTGTTTCTGCAGAGGGAGTGGTTAGGGTTATGCACCACCAGGGGGGGTGGTTAGGGTTAGGCGCCACCCAGGGGGCGGGTAGGGTTAGGCAACACCGGGTGGTGGTTAGGGTTAGGTGCCACCCAGGGGGTGGTTAGGGTTAGGCACCACCCAGGGGGGCGGTTAGGGTTAGGCAACACCGGGGGTGGTTAGGGTAAGGCACCACTGGGGGGTTAGGGTTAGGCACCACCGGGGGGGGGGGGGTGGTTAGGGTTAGGCGCCACCCAGGGGGTGGTTAGGGTTAGGCACCACCCAGGGGGGCGGTTAGGGTTAGGCAACACCGGGGAGTGGTTAGGGTTAGGCACCACCGGGGGGGTGGTTAGGGTTAGGCGCCACCCAGGGGGTGGTTAGGGTTAGGCACCCAGGAGGGCGGTTAGGGTTAGGCAACACCAGGGGGTGGTTAGGGTTAGGCACCCAGGGGGGCGGTTAGGGTTAGGCAACACCGGGGGGTGGTTAGGGTTAGGCACCACCGGGGGGTTAGGGTTAGGCACCCAGGGGGGTGGTTAGGGTTAGGCAACACCAGGGGGTGGTTAGGGTTAGGCACCCAGGGGGGCGGTTAGGGTTAGGCAACACCAGGGGGTGGTTAGGGTTAGGCACCCAGGGGGGCGGTTAGGGTTAGGCAACACCGGGGGGTGGTTAGGGTTAGGCATCACCGGGGGAGGGTTCTGTGTGAGAGTAGGATTGGGTTAAGCTGTATTGTTGAATTATGTAACAATTTTTAACATTAATATATTTTCGTTATCAACTCCCGTCTGTTTTAAAGCTGTATTTATTGTAAACCAATTTCGTTAATAATGTTTATCGTTATTGAGATTTCATTATCTACCGGCGCCAATTTGTATTCCAGCCGGGCCCTTTTTTCCTGGCGCCCTTTTATTATGCATGCTTCTGGTCACTAGGATCTGAATCCCACACATGGAACAAGCATGCCGCTAAAGGTGGCCATACACCATACAATTTTTTAAATATCTGTTCAAAATAAAGGGAACCAGAGACGAAGCACCCTTGTGTATTTTACCATATATATCAGTAAGAACATTAGAGAAAACACCTACCCTGCTCTCTGTTTCATTCTTCACTGCTAAAAGTGTCTGTTATCAGCTGTGATAAGAATCCCAGACTGAGCATTCAGTCTGGCTTTGCAGGGAATAATTATAGCTGAGTCATTATAGCAGAGCCACAAGGGGGCAGGCTTGGGCTTGAAAAGACACCAGAGAAGACAGACTCAGCTATAATCTTTCCAAGCAAAGCTAGACTGAGTGCTCAGTCGGGGATTCTTATCAGAGGTGATAACAGTCAGATTAAACAGAGAACAATGAAACAAAGAGCAGATTAGGTGTTCACTGTCATGTTCCCACTGATTTATAAGGTAAAATACAAGAGGGTGCTTCATCTCTGGTTCTTTTTAAGAATTGCAATCAATTTTTCTGACTGATTGTAACATTTCAAAAATCTGACCAATGTGTACCAATTTTCCCCCAATTATGACAAAAATGATTGGAAACTCTGAGAAAATTGCTAGGGTGTGTATATTAATAGTGATGCTCAAATACCCCTTTTTAAAATTCGAGTTTGGTCGAATTCGAATAGTAAATTATTCGAGGTCAGTCGAATATTCGAGTCGAATAATTTTTACTATTCGATTCGACCTCGGACTTCGAGCTCACTATTTGAGTCGGTATTCGAGCTAACTATTCGAGCTGACTATTCGAATTGGCCTTAAATAGCTTCCCAACACTTGTTTTGAGGGTTAATGATGCAAGAAACATATTTTTTTCCAAGTGACAACAGCAAGTGATTATGTGGGGATGTTCCTTTAAAAAAAAAAAAAAGGTGAAAAGAGAAGTTGTGTCCAGAATTTTGTTCAGTACTGTATATACTTCTTCTTCTTCTTCTTCTTTATCTTCTATATCTTCTTCTTCTTCTTCTATATCTTCTTCTTCTTCTTCATCTTCTTCTTCTTCTTCTTCATCTTCTTCATCTTCATCTTCTTCATCTTCATCTTCTTCATCTTCTTCATCTTCATCTTCTTCATCTTCTTCTTCATCTTCTTCATCTTCTTCATCTTCATCTTCTTCATCTTCTTCTTCATCTTCTTCATCTTCATCTTCTTCATCTTCTTCTTCTTCTTCTTCTTCATCTTCTTCTTCATCTTCTTCATCTTCTTCTTCATCTTCTTCATCTTCATCTTCTTCATCTTCTTCTTCATCTTCTTCATCTTCTTCATCTTCATCTTCTTCATCTTCTTCTTCATCTTCTTCATCTTCATCTTCTTCATCTTCTTCTTCTTCTTCTTCTTCTTCTTCTTCTTCATCTTCTTCTTCATCTTCTTCATCTTCTTCTTCATCTTCTTCATCTTCATCTTCTTCATCTTCTTCTTCATCTTCTTCATCTTCTTCATCTTCATCTTCTTCATCTTCTTCTTCATCTTCTTCATCTTCATCTTCTTCATCTTCATCTTCTTCATCTTCTTCTTCTTCTTCTTCTTCTTCTTCATCTTCTTCTTCATCTTCTTCATCTTCTTCTTCATCTTCTTCATCTTCATCTTCTTCATCTTCATCTTCATCTTCTTCATCTTCTTCTTCATCTTCTTCTTCTTCTTCTTCTTCTTCATCTTCTTCTTCATCTTCTTCATCTTCTTCTTCATCTTCTTCATCTTCATCTTCATCTTCATCTTCTTCATCTTCTTCTTCATCTTCTTCATCTTCTTCATCTTCATCTTCTTCATCTTCTTCTTCATCTTCTTCATCTTCATCTTCTTCATCTTCTTCTTCTTCTTCTTCTTCTTCTTCATCTTCTTCTTCATCTTCTTCATCTTCTTCTTCATCTTCTTCTTCATCTTCTTCATCTTCTTCTTCATCTTCTTCATCTTCTTCTTCATCTTCTTCATCTTCTTCTTCTTCTTCATCTTCTTCTATATCGTCTTCTTCGTCACTTATTTCTCTTTTCATTTTTTTTTTTTTAAAGAAATGCAGCTATTTTTGAGCGTAACAACAAATAGCTGGTGGCGCACGCATGTTGGAAGCGCCATTGTATGTGCTCCCTGGCAGTGGAAACACACAGACAGCAGGAGGTAAATTTAGCAGCAGGAGGAGGAGGATGAGTGTGTGGCAGCATGCAGTCAATGAGGCAGGCAGCGTGACATAATAGCCCTGGTACCTAGCGGTGATACCATGGCTGTAAATAAACACAACAGGAGGTCCCAGACAGCGGTCGTGCAGCCCACATTGTGTCCAATACACAACTGGGACAACACAGTTTTCAACCCGGGCACCTCAGAAAAATTAAACCTTTTTTTGTAATGGTTTTGTAGTTTTGGTTTTACAACCAATTACACAGATATATAGCTATTTTTTGACGTAATAGCTGGTGGCAGAGTGGCAGCAGAAGGTAAATCTGTGTACCCTGGCGGTGGGAAACACAGACAGACAGCAGCAGCAGCAGGAGGAGGAATGGAGGAGAGTAATTATGTGAGCAGCTATTGTTTGACGTAATAGCTGGTGGCAGTGTGGCAGCAGAAGGTAATTCTGTGTACCCTGGCAGTGGGAAACACAGACAGACAGCAGCAGCAGGAGGAATGGAGGAGTAGTGTGAGTGTGGCAGCAGGTAGGCAGCGTGACATAATAGCCCTGGTACCTAGCGGTGATACCAGGGCCGTAAATAAACACAACAGGAGGTCCCAGACAGCGGTCGTGCAGCCCACATTGTGTCCAATACACAACTGGGACAACACAGTTTTCAACCCGGGCACCTCAGAAAAATTAAACCTTTTTTTTTTTTTAATGGTTTTTTGGTTTTTGGTTTTACAACCAATTTAGCTATTTTTGGACGTAATAGCTGGTGGCAGAGTGGCAGCAGAAGAAGGTAATTTTGTGTACCCTGGCAGTGGGAAACACAGACAGACAGCAGCAGCAGGAGGAGGAATGGAGGAGTAGGCGAGCAGCTATTGTTTGACGTAATAGCTGGTGGCAGAGTGGCAGCAGAAGGTAAATCATCTGTGTACCCTGGCAGTGGGAAACACAGACAGACAGCAGCAGCAGCAGCAGGAGGAGGTATGGAGGAGCAGTGTGAGTGTGGCAGCAGGTAGGCAGCGTGACATAATAGCCCTGGTACCTAGCGGTGATACCAGGGCCGTAAATAAACACAACAGGAGGTCCCAGACAGCGGTCGTGCAGCCCACATTGTGTCCAATACACAACTGGGACAACACAGTTTTCAACCCGGGCACCTCAGAAAAATTAAACCTTTTTTTTTTTTAATGGTTTGTTTGGTTTCGGTTTTGCAACCAATATAGCTATTGTTTGACGTAATAGCTGGTGGCAGAGTGGCAGCAGAAGAAGGTCATTCTGTGTACCCTGGCAGTGGGAAACACAGACAGACAGCAGAAGGGCAGTACACAGCAGCCCACTGTAGGTGTAAAATGTGTGGCTGCAGGCGACGTAATAGTCAAAGTGAACCAGGCTGGCTTAGTGAGCAGGAGCCAGGAGGTGGTAAAGGGTGGTAAGGCACATTAACGATGGTTCCGGCAGCCAGTTCATGTCCCCCTCTCGCCGACAACAGGGGCCAGGAACTCGCCTTCCACCCACGCCTGGTTCATCTTGAGAAACGTCAGTCTGTCCACAGACTTGTGAGACAGACGTGAGCGTTTCTCGGTGACCACGCCACCAGCTGCACTGAAGCAGCGCTCGGACAGCACGCTGGAAGGGGGGCAGGACAGCACTTCCAGGGCGTACTGCGCTAGCTCGCTCCAGATCTCCATGCGCTTGACCCAATACTCCATGGGATCAACAGGGGCATCGCTGTCAAGCCCGCTGTATGACCCCATGTAGTCAGCCACCATGCGGGTCAGGCGCTGGCTGTGACCGGAGGAGGATGCTGCTGCATGCATCTCCTCTCTAGTCACTGCTGCCGGAGCCTCTACAGTCCTGTAGAGCTCGTGGCTGAGAGACAGCAGGTCTGTGGGGCGCTTGCTGCTGCTGGATGCAGGCACCTGCTGCTGCCTCTGTGCTGGCTGCTGGACAGTGGGGGTGGAAGGCTGGGGGAAGGCTTCCTCCAAGCGCTCAACAAGGGCCTGCTGCAAGCTCCTTATTTGTTGCGCTGGGTCTCCTCCTGCAGGCGGCAGGAACTGGCTCAACTTCCCCTTGAGGCGTGGGTCCAACATCATGCTGATCCAGATGTCCTCCCTCTGCTTCATCTGGATCACCCTGGGGTCCCTGCGCAGGCACGCCAGCATGTGCGCTGCCATTGGGAAGAGGCGGGCCACGTCTGCTGGCACATCGACGTCAGTGCTGTCCTCATCCTCCTCCTCTGCCGCCTCATCCTCTCTCCACCCCCGCACCAACTCAGCTGCGCTGTGCTGATCCCCCTCATCAGCAGCCAGGTCAGGGACCTCCACCAAGTCCTCCTCCTCCTCCCCCTCAGAGGTGGACTGCGCAGCTGGTTGCCGCTCCTGCTGGTCCAAGGCTGCCGCTCCCTGTTCCAGCAAACCATCGAGGGCCCTGTTCAGCAGAGAAACCAGGGGCACCCACTCGCAGACCATAGCATGGTCCCTGCTCACCATGTTTGTGGCCTGCAGGAAGGGAGCCAGCACAAAGCACACCTGCTGCATGTGCCTCCAGTCATCATCGGGGACGATGGACGGGATGTTGCTGGTCTTGTCCCTTCTCCGAGCTGCGGAAACAGTGGCCAGGGCAAGGTACTGGTTGACAGCGTGCCTCTGTTCAACCATACGCTCCAACATCGCCAGGGTGGAGTTCCAGCGAGTCGGAACGTCAATGATCAGCCGATGGCGTGGCAGATCCAGCTTCTTTTGCACGTCTTCCAGGCTCGCACAGGCTGCAGCCGAGCGCCGGAAGTGACGCACAACATTCCTTGCCGTTTCCAGCAGTTCGCCCATCCCCTGGTAGGTGCGCAGGAACTTCTGCACCACCAGGTTCAGCACGTGGGCAAGACAGGGGATGTGGGTCAGGTTTCCCCTGTCTATGGCAGCAACCAGATTGGCCCCATTGTCGGACACCACCTCTCCGACTCTGAGGCCTCTGGGGGTCAGCCAAATCCTCTCCTGCTCCTGGAGTTTGGCCAACACGTGGGCTGCCGTCAGCTTGGTCTTGCCAAGGCTGACCAAGTGCAGCAGCGCTTGGCAGTGGCGGGCCTTCACGCTGCTGCTGAGGCGGGGGGTTTGGCCAGGTGTGGCGGAGGATGGCAGAGGATCGGAGGAACCCGCTGCAGTTCCCCTGACCCTGCGGGGTGGCACCACCCACTGTGTTGCTGCTGCTGCTGCTGCTGTGCCCGCTGCTGCTCTCCCATCCTCACCCCCTTCCACCAAGCTGACCCAGTGGACAGTGAAGGACAGGTAGCGGCCTGTCCCGAAGCGGCTGCTCCAGGAGTCCATGGTGACGTGGACCCTTTCACCAACCGCGTGCTCCAGCCCTCGCTCCACATTGGCCATCACAAAGCGGTGCAGTGCTGGAATGGCCTTGCGGGAGAAAAAGTGTCTGCTGGGGAGCTGCCAGTCTGGGGCTGCACAAGCAAGCAGCGCCCGCATGTCGCTCCCCTCCTGCACGAGCGTGTACGGCAGGAGTTGGGAGCACATGGCCCGTGCCAGCAAGCCGTTCAGCTGCCGCACGCGACGGCTGCTGGGAGGCAGAGCCCTAACCACCCCCTGGAAGGACTCGCTCAAAAGGCTCTGGCGTGGCCTTTTGCTGACACGGGAATCACCAGACACAGCGGAGGAGGCCACTGAGGACTGGCTGCCAGAACAGGCCTCAGTGTCGGCGGCAGGAGTTGCAGAGGGGGGAGGAGCAGTGCGTTTCCGCACTCCTGCTGGTGCTGCTGGAGGAGCAGGAGGGCGGGTGGCTGCTGTTGCTGCTGCTGAAGGCTGTGCAGTGATGGGTGTGGTGCCACTGCCAGCACCAGATGCCTTCAGCCTCTGGAACTCCTCATGCTGGTGGAAATGTTTAGCCGCAAGGTGGTTGATCAGCGAGCTGGTGCTGAACTTTAAGGGGTCTGCACCTCTGCTCAACTTCCGCTGACAGTGGTTGCAAGTGGCGTACTTGCTGTACACAGTGGGCATGGTGAAAAAGCGCCAGATTGGTGACAGAAACATCCCCCTACGGCATGGAAGCGCTGCTGCCTGTCTCCCTGTGGTGGTTGGGGGGGGGGCTTGGGTGCGGCTGGTGGTGGTACTGGCTGATGCTGCTGCTGCTGCTGCTGAGCCTGAGACACCAGCAGGCTGTGGGTCGCTGCCAATGCTTGCAATGATGCGCCTCCTTGCAAGGCCCACAAGCGCATCCTCCTCCTCCTCCGAGCTGCTGAGGACGACATCCCCTGGAGGTGGTGGCACCCAGTCTCTGTCTGTCACCGGGTCATCAACATCATCCTCCCCCTCCTCAAACATGTCCTGCTGGGATGATGACCCCCCAAACTCCTCTCCTGATGCATGGATGGGCTGCTTGACTGTCGCCACAGTCTTGCTGTCCAATCCCTCATCCCCCAAAGTGCCCATCAGCATCTCCTCCTCAAAATCGCCAACAACAGCAGACAATTGACTCATCATGCCTGGGGTCAAAAGAGTGCTGAATGAGAGGTCGGCGACTGACGGTGAACTGGCCTCCTCCCCAGACCCTGCTGGGCGGCTGCTGCGAACAGGGGTGGTGGTGGTGGTGGTGGTGAGGGTGGAGGCCTCGGATGCAGAGCTGATGGCGGGCTGCTCATCCTCCGTCATGAGTTGCACCACAGTGTCTGCATCCTTTTCCTCAATGGGACGTTTCCGACCCGGCTGGAGGAAAATCGGAGCAGGTGCTACACGCTGCTGCTGCTGTGTCTCTGCAGCGTGAGTTGCAGATGCTCCTGCTGGGCGGCGCCCAAGGCGTCCACGGCCAGTGGCTATGGGAGGAATGTTAGCCACTGACGCTGCTGCTGCTGCTGCGGAACTGTGCATGGTGGCGCGCCCGCGGCCGCGGCTTGCCACAATGCTGCTCCCTCTCCTCCTGATTCCCTTGCTGCCCTTCCCCTTGCCCAAACCGCGCTGGCTGCCACTTCCAGACATCTTAAATGTTTTGGGCGTATAGACAAAAGTTTTGTAAAAGGGCGGGTGAAAAGTGGGGTACTTTAATGGAGTGGGTTGGTTGGTGAGGTGACTGAGTGAGTGTCCCCTAGTACAGTAAGTAAGTAGTAACAGTCAGGAAGTACAACTAGCAGTTACAATAATCAGTAGTAATCACAAGTAAATTTAGTGTGTGTACACTCAGACAGTGAGTGCACGCACGCAGGAGCTAGTAGCCTATGAACACAGTGACTGAGTGTCCTAGACTCCTAGTACAGTAAGAGTAAGTAGTAACAGTAAGTAGAACTAACTAATTACAATAATCAATCAGCGATCAGAAGGAAATGGAGTGTGGGTGGTGTGTGTACACTCAGACAGTGAGTGACCGCACGCAGGAGCTAGTAGCCTATGAACACAGTGACTGAGTGTCCTAGACTCCTAGTACAGTAAGAGTAAGTAGTAACAGTAAGTAGAACTAACTAATTACAATAATCAATCAGCGATCAGAAGGAAATGGAGTGTGGGTGGTGTGTGTACACTCAGACAGTGAGTGACCGCACGCAGGAGCTAGTAGCCTATGAACACAGTGACTGAGTGTCCTAGACTCCTAGTACAGTAAGAGTAAGTAGTAACAGTAAGTAGAACTAACTAATTACAATAATCAATCAGCGATCAGAAGGAAATGGAGTGTGGGTGGTGTGTGTACACTCAGACAGTGAGTGACCGCACGCAGGAGCTAGTAGCCTATGAACACAGTGACTGAGTGTCCTAGACTCCTAGTACAGTAAGAGTAAGTAGTAACAGTAAGTAGAACTAACTAATTACAATAATCAATCAGCGATCAGAAGGAAATGGAGTGTGGGTGGTGTGTGTACACTCAGACAGTGAGTGACCGCACGCAGGAGCTAGTAGCCTATGAACACAGTGACTGAGTGTCCTAGACTCCTAGTACAGTAAGAGTAAGTAGTAACAGTAAGTACAACTAACTAATTACAATAATCAATCAGCGATCAGAAGGAAATGGAGTGTGGGTGGTGTGTGTACACTCAGACAGTGAGTGACCGCACGCAGGAGCTAGTAGCCTATGAACACAGTGACTGAGTGTCCTAGACTCCTAGTACAGTAAGAGTAAGTAGTAACAGTAAGTAGAACTAACTAATTACAATAATCAATCAGCGATCAGAAGGAAATGGAGTGTGGGTGGTGTGTGTACACTCAGACAGTGAGTGACCGCACGCAGGAGCTAGTAGCCTATGAACACAGTGACTGAGTGTCCTAGACTCCTAGTACAGTAAGAGTAAGTAGTAACAGTAAGTAGAACTAACTAATTACAATAATCAATCAGCGATCAGAAGGAAATGGAGTGTGGGTGGTGTGTGTACACTCAGACAGTGAGTGACCGCACGCAGGAGCTAGTAGCCTATGAACACAGTGACTGAGTGTCCTAGACTCCTAGTACAGTAAGAGTAAGTAGTAACAGTAAGTACAACTAACTAATTACAATAATCAATCAGCGATCAGAAGGAAATGGAGTGTGGGTGGTGTGTGTACACTCAGACAGTGAGTGACCGCACGCAGGAGCTAGTAGCCTATGAACACAGTGACTGTCTGACTGAGTGTCCTAGACTCCTAGTACAGTAAGAGTAAGTAGTAACAGTAAGTACAACTAACTAACAATAATCTATCAGTAATCAGAAGGAAATAGAGTGTGTGTACACACAGACAGTGAGTGAGTGCACACACGCAGGAGCTAGCTAGTAGCCTATAAACAGTGACAGTCAGTGAGTGTCCTACTCCTAGTACAGTATAACTACAATACTATTAGTAAAGGACAGCAGAAATACTGGTATAGATGAGAGAAATAAACAGAGGACAGCTGCCCACAGAGGCAAGGCCCCCCTGAGGCCTAAACCTGTAAGCTTGCAGCAGCTGCCTGTCTCTAATGTAACACACAAGCTACTAACTAAAATACAATGTCTATCTAACTAACAACAATATAGGTGTATATGGCAGGTGTAGGTGAGCAAAAACGCTAGGTAAATGATCACAATAGAGCACTTGCTAAGCCAAAGCACAAAGGAGCAACTCTCTCTCTGTACAAGTCTCAGGCAAGCATGGAGAAACGTAACATGGCGGCCGCTATTTATAGGGTAGGGGCTGGCCAGGGTCCCCCTCTGTGATTGGCTGCCGTCAGAGGGCCTGGGAGCCCTCTGATTGGCTCTAAGGACATCAATCTGGGCTATGACGCTATTCGAGCTCGGTACCGAGCTCGAATAGCGCCGAGTTGCTCGAATAGCTCGAATAGTGAATGGGCTATTCGAGTGTACTCGGATAGCCCATTCGAATAGCTCCAGCTATTCGGAGCTCGAATACCGAGCTCGAATAGCTGAAAAAGAGCTCGAATATTCGAGCTACTCGAATATTCGAGCTCTGCTGAGCACCACTGTATATTAATAAATTGACAATCCAACACACACCATATAATCTTTAGTAGAAATTGAAGAGAAATATCTGGCATTCCGGATCAATGTAAATTAAAAAAAATGGGAAATCTGATCGGATTTTTCAGTCGAATGAAAAAAAAAAGGTTCAGTTTTTTTCGAGAGATACAACTGTTTTTATCGAATTGCTGTAAAATGGGATCATTTTATTGTATCGTGTGTGGCCACCTTAAGGCCGGCTTCACACTGCAGATTGGCGGTGCGGCACCGCACCACCAAAAATAGGCCTTTGGGGATTACCGTGTTAGCACGCAGTAATCCCCGTCTGGCATCCAGCCAAGCAGGAAGTGACGCTCACTTCCTGTTCGGCAATCGATGACCCCCATTACCATAGACTTACATGACATCCGGCCCAACGCAGGTCGCTGCAGGAGCCGCTTGGTAACTTAGGTATTGCCGCACGTTAGATATGGCACTTCCTGCGCAGTGTACCGCAATGTGGGGAGTGAGAACTCCACCATAGACTAACATTAAACTGCGGTGGGATGCGGTAAATTTCCGCACCTCCTCAGTGTGAAAGGGACCTAAATCTTGTCAGATTTGTCACAGACATCCGATCTGCTGCATGCTTGTTTAGGGTCTATTGCTTAAAGTGAACCTCCAGACTAAAAACCTACTCAACAGCACTGAAGAGGCTTGGTGTTTCTTTAACAGTTTCACAGCATCAGAACTTTGTTTTTCTTACCCAAGCCTCATTTTTAGCTGCATAGAAGAAAACTGCCCGGGCATTTTTCCCCTAATGCTGTGCAAAGCATGATGGGATTTCTGATGTTGTTGTTCTCCTTCTGCTATTTTGGCGCAAATTTGTTTTTTTTATTTTGAATTTGAGATTTGAAGCCTAGCCCATGCAGCTGGGAGTGGTGATCAGGACACAGGACAGTTGGAACTGTGTCTCATGCTCCCTGTCAGCTCCTTTCAACCAAAAAGATGGCTGCCCCCATGAAAAAGATGGCTGCCCTCATGAAATCACAAATATTTGCCTGTTCTTTTAAAACATGTTGGGTAAGAGATTATATTACCTATCTATTTTAATGAACATAACTAATATAACTTAATGACAGTATGTTTGTTTAGGCTGAAGTTCCCCTTTCATGTGTTTTAGAGGCAGTTGATCAGCAGGACAACCAGGTAATCTGCATTATTTAAAAGGAAATAAACATGTCAGCCTCCGTATCCCTCTCACCTCAAATTCTTTTTAAAGGGAACCTGAACAGAGAATAAAAATGGAATCTGAACTTACCTGGAGCTTCCTCCAGTCCCCCATAGCCTGTGAGGTTTCTCAGCATCCTCTGGGACCCCTCCATTCTCCCGATGGCGGCTCCGGTAGTGTGCGGCTTGGCCGGGAGTCGTGGGCAACTGCGCATGTGCTGCTTGTCAGTGCGCTCAGCTCAATCATGTGCCCGTCAAAAGAAAAGAATGAACCACGCTAGTGCAGAACGTTCACTGTGATGGGCGCGTTATTGAGCCCAGCGCAGGGATGTGCCACGCATGCCCAGTTGAGCGCAACTCCCGGTCAAGTTGCGCGTCACCAGAGCCGCCAGCCGGAGAACCCAGAGCATGCTGAGGGACCTCCCGGGCTACTGGGGGACTGGAAGAAGCCCCCGGTACTTTTTTGCAATTTTACAAATCGCATTGAATGTTTAATAAGTGTGAACCCTGCTTTTATTGGAGGGTGGATATGCAGAGAACACAGGAGGGTTGTTGGAAAAAATCACATGGATTGGTCCTGTGCTCATAATAATCACTTCTATAGGTACTTTAAGTAGTTTGAATAGTTCGATTCGATTGTCTGGTCGATTTCTCGCTCGATTCTTTTATCTTTTCTGATCTATTTTCAATCACTTCTATGAGAAATCGATCAGAAAAACGATCAGAAATCAGATCGGACATGTCGGAAATTATCTATCGAACCATCTATCTGCCGAAAAAACCTATG
This sequence comes from Hyperolius riggenbachi, assembly GCF_040937935.1. Taxonomy (NCBI): domain Eukaryota; kingdom Metazoa; phylum Chordata; class Amphibia; order Anura; family Hyperoliidae; genus Hyperolius; species Hyperolius riggenbachi. The sequence continues at coordinate 31,599,349 of NC_090654.1, forward strand.
GTGTATTCCCAGCATTAGTACTGATTGCCTCCGGAGTCCAAGATAACAGATACAGTATAATCTCATTATAGTGAACTTTGATATAGTAAAATAAATCTCCAGGTCCCGGACAAGCCCCATTATAACTATATGGGAGAAACGCCTGGTATGAAAACCCAGATAAAATAGGACTTCTGTTCTAATAAACCTGTTCTTTGGCCTCTGTGGGATTCTGTATCCGGCTATAGCAGTGCTGGGCGTAATGGAAAAAGCTACGCTTACGGATCATTACGCGTAATTTTACTCTATTACGCATTACGGAATTACGCTTACGGCGTAGACATTCAATTACGGTACATGTCTGTAATTACGCATAGCCCTTACGCAATTACGCGTAAGAATACCGTAATTCAGGTTGTTACGTTATAGGCTTACGCGTAAAATCCTACTAGCAATTAATGCGTAAGGTCATGCTGCCAAGCGGAAAAGTTGACGCATGGATCAATGTTAGGTAGCCGCCGACTTTAAGTGTTAATAGCAAAGCCCCCTTAATTGCTAAGAGCCTCAAATTTGGAGAATATATTAAGGAGATCAGAAGGAATAAGAGGAAAAAAAATGTTTTCAAAAAGACCTTATAGTTTTTGAGAAAATCGATGTTAAAGTTTCAAAGGAAAAATATATACATTTAAAAACCCGCCGACTTTAACGGTTAATAGCAAAGCCTGCTTAAAATTTAGGAACACCAAATTCACAGGATATATTAAGGGGATCAGTGGGAATAAAAGGAAAAAAAAATTTTTCTAAAAAACCCTAAAATAGTTTTTGAGAAAATCGATTTTTAAGTTTCAAGGGCAAAAATGTCTTTTAAATGCGGAAAATGTCAGTTTTTTTTGCACAGGTAACAATAGTGTTTTATTTTCATAGATTCCCCCAAGTGGGAAGAGTTTTACTTACTTCGTTCTGAGTGTGGGAAATATTAAAAAAAAACGACGTGGGGTCCCCCCTCCCAGACCTCTTTAACCCCTTGTCCCCCATGCAGACTGGGATAGCCAGAATGCGGAGCACCGGCCACGTGGGGCTCCGCACCCTGACTATACCAGCCCGCATGGTCCATGGATTTGGGGTCTCGGAAGGGGAGGAGCAGCCAAGCTTTCCCCTCCCCCTCCGAGCCCTTGTCCAATCCAAGGACAAGGGGCTCTTCTCCACCTCCGATGGGCGGTGGAGGTGGAGGCCGCGATTTCCTGGGGGGGGGGGGTTCATGGTGGCATTTGGGAGTCCCCTTTAAAAAGGGGTCCCCCAGATGCCCACCCCCCCTCCCAGGAGAAATGAGTATAGAGGTACTTGTACCCCTTACCCATTTCCTTTAAGAGTTAAAAGTAAATAAACACACAAACACATAGAAAAAGTATTTTAATTGAACAAAAAACATAACCACAAAAAAAGTCCTTTAATATTCTTAATTAACCATTAACCTCCCTGGCGGTTTATTTATTTTGCCAGGGAGGCTGCAACGTGGTTTTTTTTTAATAAAAAAAAAAAATATTTCATGCAGCCAACTGAAAGTTGGCTGCATGAAAGCCCACTAGAGGGCGCTCCTGTTGCGTTCTTTCGATCGCCTCCGGCAATCGAAAGTAACAAGATAGGCCGCAATGAGCGGCCTATCTTGTTTCGCTTTTGTCGTCGCCATGGCGACGAGCGGAGTGACGTCATGGACGTCAGTCGACGTCCTGACGTCGGAGCCGCCCGATCCAGCCTCTAGCGCCGGCCGGAACTGTTTGTTCCGGCTGCGCTGGGCTCGGGCGGCTGGGGGGACCCTCTTTCGCCGCTGCACGTGGCGGATCGCCGCGGAGCGGCGGCGATCGGGCAGCACACGCGGCTGGCAAAGTGCCAGCTGCATGTGCTGCTTTTTTCAGAATTGAAATCGGCCCAGCAGGGCCTGAGCGGCGACCTCCGGCGGCATACCCCGAGCTCAGCTCGGGATTACCGCCAAGGAGGTTAATACTTACCTGTCCCTTTAAAAGCCAGTTCCCACGCAATATCCTCGGAAATATACTAATTAGTTACAATGTAACAAAGTTGTTACAATGTAACAACTTTGTTACTTTGTAACACCACCGCACCCGACGTCACTCGCCGCTCACCCGCCGGCCGCCGCATACACTCTAAGTCCCCGCCGGCTCCCACCGTCCACTCCGCCCACACCTGTCACCCATATACATGCTGGCACCCATGGGTGCCAGCATGTATATAGGTGACATGTGGGAGAGGCGGGGAGGGCAGCGGAGCCGGCGAGGACTTAGCGTCCTGCACCCGACAGAGCTCTGAGCTATATAGTTTAGAGCTCTCTAAAGCATCTTTGTATTTGGGCTCCAAGGAGCCCCATTGGTCCTTAGCAGACCAATGGGGTTCCTTCTGATTTGAAGGAACCCCATTGGTCTGCTAAGGACCAATGGGGCTTCTTGGAGCCCAAATACAAAGATGCTTTCGAGAGCTCTGAGCTATATAGCTCAGAGCTCTGTCGGGTTTAGGACGCTAAGTCCTCGCCGGCTCCGCTGCCCTCCCCGCCTCTCCCACATGTCACCTATATACATGCTGGCACCCATGGGTGCCAGCATGTATATGGGTGACAGGTGTGGGCGGAGTGGACGGCGGGAGCCGGCGGGGACTTAGAGTGTATGCGGCGGCTGGCGGGTGAGCGGCGAGTGACGTCGGGTGCGGTGGTGTTACAAAGTAACAAAGTTGTTACATTGTAACAACTTTGTTACATTGTAACTGATTAGTATATTTCCGAGGATATTGCGTGGGAACTGGCTTTTAAAGGGACAGGTAAGTATTAATGGTTAATTAAGAATATTAAAGGACTTTTTTCGTGGTTATGTTTTTTGTTCAATTAAAATACTTTTTCTATGTGTTTGTGTGTTTATTTACTTTTAACTCTTAAAGGAAATGGGTAAGGGGTACAAGTACCTCTATACTCATTTCTCCTGGGAGGGGGGGTGGGCATCTGGGGGACCCCTTTTTAAAGGGGACTCCCAGATGCCACCATGAACCCCCCCCCCAGGAAATCGCGGCCTCCACCTCCACCGCCCATCGGAGGTGGAGAAGAGCCCCTTGTCCTTGGATTGGACAAGGGCTCGGAGGGGGAGGGGAAAGCTTGGCTGCCCCTCCCCTTCCGAGACCCCCCAATCCATGGACCATGCGGGCTGGTATAGTCAGGGTGCGAAGCCCCACGCGGCCGGTGCTCCGCATTCTGGCTATCCCAGTCTGCATGGGGGACAAGGGGTTAAAGAGGTCTGGGAGGGGGGACTCCACGTCGTTTTTTTTTAATATTTCCCACACTCAGAACGAAGTAAGTAAAAGTCTTCCCACTTGGGGAATCTATGAAAATAAAACACTATTGTTACCTGTGCAAAAAAAACTGACATTTTCCGCATTTAAAAGACATTTTTGCCCTTGAAACTTAAAAATCGATTTTCTCAAAAACTATAAGGTCTTTTTTAAAAAAAACTTTTTCCTCTTATTCCCACTGATCCCCTTAATATACCCTGTGAATTTAGTGTTCCTAAATTTTAAGCAGGCTTTGCTATTAACCGTTAAAGTCGGCGGGTTTTTAAATGTATATATTTTTCCTTTGAAACTTTAACATCGATTTTTCAAAAACTATAAGGTCTTTTTGAAAAAAATTTTTTTCCTCTTATTCCTTCTGATCTCCTTAATATATTCTCCAAATTTGAGGCTCTTAGCACTTAAGGGGGCTTTGCAATTAACCCTTAAAGTCGGCGGCTTTTTTATATTATACGGGAGCGTAATATTACGCGATTACGGCAGACTGTGTAATTTCAATGGGAGTTTACTGTCTTACGCGTAATTTGTTACGCGTAATAACGTAACCTACGGTCTACGCGTAATCAATTACGCGTAATACCGTAACCTTACACGTGACGCTTACGGTGCATTTGTAGTGAATTACGATGCGTAATTACGCTAATGCGTAATTTCGGCCCAGCACTGGGCTATAGTGGAAAGTGGGTGGGCGCATGCGTCATACATCAGTCGGAGAGCTGTGGTCGGTGGGCGGGCCTTTGCTTAGGGTGTAAGCTGCTGCCTGATTACTGAGGGAACTGCCTGTCATCTGTGACTTGCTTGTGCATGGCTGCAACGCTACAGCATCATCCAGGCTGCACACTGGAGTGTGGACAGAGAGAGGAGCACACTATCAGTACTGTACCTGCATTAACTGGTGAGAACTATTGTTCCTGTGCAAGCTGCTGCATGATTATTGCATGCCAGGGCAGTTTCTAGGCTACATTGCACCCAGGACGAGGGTGTAAAAATCGCCCCCCCCCCCCCCCCCCCGTGGAACCAGGTATAGGTGCCCACAGTATAGTTTAGTTAGGTAGGTGCCTCCAGCATAGGGTAGATAGGGTAGCCCGTATAGTTGCCACCAGTATAGGTTAGACACTGTAACAAAATTCAAATTTATTGAAAGCAACAATCAGAATTAAAATCTCTAATCGCTACACAATCACTTAGCAAAAAGCTGACACTTAAAAAAAACACTACCAAAATAGCCAGCAAACACTCAAAATCGCGTACGAACCGCTCATTAAAAACGCTAGAGATTGCAATTAGCGATATCGTTTTATAGTGGATTCCAGGCCTTACAAAGAAATGTTTTTTTTCTTTAAAAGATATTATGCTGTTGCTTATCTTTTAGAGCAGAAAGGAAGTTCTGAGTTCAGGTCCGCTTTAAAATGTAGCAAATAATCATCAGGTTAAAACCATTTATCAATACCTGATTAGTTCTATGTCTGTCATAGGCTGCTTTTCATTTTGGATAAGGTTTGTTCCAATTGTTTGGCAATGTCACTCCTAATCACCTCACAGCAAAGCCTCCAGTCCACACCATGCAGGTAGTTCTGTAGTTCTCAGAAATAAATTAGTGGAGCCGCCTGCCATCTAGTGGTCAAGTCCTGTATCTGCCTCACTTTCATAACACTTGCACTTCCACACTGTGAAGAAAAACTTTTGATTGTTGAACGCGTTTTACCGGTTTAATGTGCTTTACATATGTAAGGATGAGGTCGACCGAATATAAATCATATTACCGGCATTTGTGTTAATATACTTGTGTGGTAAGAATGGAAAAACGTGTGCATACAGTTCCATTCCTGCATAGAACTAGGTTTATTTATTGTATTTATAAAGCGCCAACATATTACGCAGCGCTGGACAATAAATAGGGATACATACAATATTTAGGGGTGACATACAGCAAAATGACAATACCTGAATACAAGAAAGACCAGATCACACACCATAGTATGAGTACCAGGTAATGCTTAGTCAGTCACTGGATGGAGCATGGAGATTAGGCAAGTTAGGTTCACTCAGATGCCTAGCATGGGTTCACAGTAATGGAGGTGCATGATCAGGTTGGACACAAAAGGAGGAGGACCCTGCCCAAAGGCTTACAATCTAGAGGGAGAGATAAGGACAGGAGAGGTAGGGGACCAGAGTTCAGCTGTGGGTTTAGAGCACTTGTGAGGGGTAGTAGGCCAGAGTGAAAAGGTGAGTTTTGAGGGCCTTCTTGAAGATGTTGAAGGAGGGGGCTGCCCTAATGGGTGGAGGTAGGGAGTTCCATAGTGTTGGAGCAGCTCTTGAGAAGTCCTGGAGTCGTGCATGAGACTGGGTTATGCGGGGGGCGGTTAGGCGAAGTTCATTGGAAGAGCGGAGTGTGCGGCTAGTTGTGTACCTCTGAGTAAGATCGGAAATGTAGGTTGGACAGGTTTTGTGGACAGATTTGTAGGTCAGACACAGTATCTTGAATCTGATTCTGGACTGGATAGGAAGCCAGTGGAGAGATTCAAGGAGGGGATCCGCCATGGTGGAGCGATGGGAGCAGTGGATAATTCTGGCTGCTGCATTCATGATGGATTGCAGTGGGGCTGTTCGGGTCATAAGGAGACCAGACAGCAGGGCATTGCAGTAGTCAAGGCGGGAAATTATGAGGGCATGGATGAGGAGTTTGTTGGTGGCAGAGGTCAGGAAAGGGCGAATCTTACAGATGTTACGAAGGTGGAAGTTGCAGGACTTTGTGAGGTTTTGGATGTGGGGAGTGAAGGAGAGGTTGCGTTCCTTTTTTCTTTTTCTCACTGTAAGGGTTAAGAATTCAGGTATGCAAATGAAGGTTCTGTAGTGGGACCTAGTCAGACCATATTGGTAACTCTGCCTGATACCTACCTACAAGCCATAACTCTGGCCTGGCAGAGAACAACTTTTGTGTGTAATGAATAGATAAAAAATGCCGATAGTTCTTAGATTGTGGCACTGGAACGCTAAAAGACCGTGTCATTCAGCTGAGACAATCATGAATACAAAACCACTTGACCTCCAAGGGTTTTTTAAAATAATGAAAATGTATTTCATTTTTCTATGGGAAGGTGTATAATAGGGTATTTGGATGCGTGTCAGGCTTGGTGGTGTATTCTCCACAGTCAGCATGCAACGCATGAGCTGACGTGGAGGAGGTACACACACTAGCACAAGGAAACAGGCTATCCCTAGTATAGTGGAGGGGAGGACTGACTCCAATAGGAGATTGTGGCGCACAGAGCCGGTGCAGATCCGACAGCCACAAACAATACTTTCGCTATAACGTCTCAGCGCAAAGTAGCGCTGAGCGCATAAACCAGAACTGAGGAGATCAGGGCAGGTAGACAGAATGAACGCTTGCTAGCTAGCCGCTACTTAGTGACAGCAAGCGCCCACAACAAGACAGACTGGAATGAGGCAGCCAATGCGTTGCAGCGATGGCGTGCCTCACAAAGACAGGACAGGATAGTGAGGAAATAGCAGGATCAAGATAGATGAACGTAACACAGACAAAAATACAATAAGTATGTTTTCCTAGCGTATTACAATTACAGCTATCAATGAAACTATTTGTAACGTCTGACTAACATATGTATATATCGCCAATGAACCGATATATGACATAAGCAGGAACACTGACTAGGACTGGAGCAATACAGGGAACATGACTCAGAATGATTCGCTATCTCTTCGCAGAGATGAACACAATCCACAAAGAGAACCAGGAGTAGGATAACTAACTCAGCACGGGTGATCATGATACGCGCAGACCACCAAAACGTGCTGGAAAGCTGACTAACTAAACACAGGATATAAACAGTTCGTGTACGTATACATCAGCGACACTGATGTATCAACGTTACACGAATACAAGGAAAATAATAAACGTGCTGGTATGCATATATATTGGCAATGAACCAATATATGATGCAAGACCAGCAAAGTATCTTTAGAACAAGAAACACGATCTGGGGCTGAAGCAACAGCAAGACAGGCTTAAACTGAAGCTATGATAACCCGAGGAGTCCTGCAGGAAGCAGATCTTTATACTGAGGTCATCCAATGGGAGCAGACATGCAGATTCCCACACAGGTGAATGATAATCAGTCACAAGCTGACAGCAGGGAAAGGCAGACAAAGCTATGCAGCTTGCATGGAAAGAGATCAGAACTGCCTGTGCTGCAGCACTACTACTGCCAGCAGAACCTGCTGCAGCAGCGATCATGACAGTACCCCCCCCCCCCCTAAAGGCGGATACCAGACGCCTCTTAAAACTGACATTCCCAAGGAGACAACCTAACTGATAATTCATGATGACCGGGACAGCCCGGCAAGACCAAAATCCAGAATCAGTCATCACAAGACTGGACCCATCAGAACCAGAACCTACAGAACCATGCCCAACAGTACTACAAGCCCCAGTGTGACACCCATCAGAACCATGATTTCCAGAAGAAAGCCCCCCGAAGCTCTCTGAGCGATACCCACTGCCTTCCAGGCAGGGGAGGACTGGCCAGGGGGGTAGGGGGGAGATTTCCCCCCAGGCTGCCTCTCATTTAAGGATTTAGGGCTGGTACAGTGCCTAGTGCATTCATGTTTTTATAAGGCAATGTGAACCACTAGGCTGTCTTAGTGAAATAAACGCCCAATTACAGAGCAATTAGAGGGCGGGCAAGCTGGTAAATAAATACAGCATGATGCAGAGCAGAGGCTTGTCAACAGGGTCCATGGGAAAAAAATCTGTCTGGTCTCTTACCATTGTTAAAATTACTGCATGTGCACAGCTACATAAGGTATTGCCTAGGTTGAAAAGTTTTCGACAGTCCCTAGACTCCAGAAGGGCTGCTTGCAGAACTTGTGTGAGAGATTGGCAGGGACAGGAGTCATATTCCAGGCAAGTAGCCTCTGTGTGATGTGGCTGCAATACAGATAAGCTCTCTGCTCCATCTCAGGCTATTCTCAGTCTCCCTCCCTCATTCACCCCCCCCCCCCTTTCCCCTAGTGCAGTGATCTACAAACTTGGCTCTCCAGCTGTTAAGGAACTACAAGTCCCACAATGCATTGCGGGAGTCTGACAGCCACAGGCATGATTCATAAAAGCAAATGCATTGTGGGACTTGTAGTTCCTTAAAGGACTTACGAGGCCAAAATGGCTAAAAAAGCCAAGTACCTGCAAGATGTTTAAATGCACGGAGGAAGCCGTCCACGCCCTCCGTGCAGTTTCGCCAGGTCCCCTCCCTGAAATCGCCCCCCCCCCATGCCGATCCCCAGCTGTGCAGCTCTAGGGCCAACCCCCCGAACCACGCACTGTAGCGTGGATCGGAGGGGTTGAACCTAGAGCTGCGCAGCCGCACTCGCGGCAATGCGGACTGCGCAGCCGCGGCCAGCTCCGGCGGCCATATTAGGAGCGGCATGAGAGCCCGACCCGGCCTGTGGGGTCGCGATCGGCACGGGGGGCGATTTCAGGAAGGGGACCCAGCGTAACTGCATGGAGGGCGCAGACGGTGTCTTCCGTGCATTTAAACATCTTGCAGGTACTCGGCTTTTTTTAGCCATTTTGGCCTTGTAAGTCCTTTAACAGCTGGAGAGCCAAGTTTGTAGATCACTGCTCTAGTACTGGCTGGCTGTGTCTTCTTGTCATACAGGAAAGCTAAAGAAGTGCAATCCAGGCGAGGCAATAAAAGATGTGTTGCCTGACTGAGGGAGATGGAGGGCTGGTAAAGGGGGAGGGAGGGGGTATCAGAGATGGGAGAGGGACATATTTGAGGGATTAGGAGAGATGGTGGTGAAGGGAAGGACATAAATGTGTGTGTGTGTGAGAGGGGGGGGGGGGGGGGAGGTTGAGGCTTGGGGAATTAAAGTGGCCATACATCTCTTGACTTGACGGCCGATCCACCAATTGTCGGATGAAAATCTGTGCTGCCACAAGCATGCCCAAAGATTTGGCTGATTTCAGGTGGAAATTGGTTGAATGTATCAATCTGAGATACTGGGAAATCTCGGGCCGATATGGTCGATCAAGTGCAGGGGCGTAGCAATAGGGGGTGCAGAGGTTGCGACCGCATCGGGGCCCTTGGGCCAGAGGGGCCCCGAGGGGCTCTCCCTCAAATTCAGTATTAGCTTTCTATTGGTCCTGTGCTCATAATAATTACTTCTATAGATACTTTGAATAGTGGTAATCATCAACAAGCTGTCCCCCTTCCCCTTCTTGCACTTCTGACACTGTGGTTGTCCTTGACAGGTTTTGGTGCGCCGTATGAATTGTTATGTATAGAGTGCTTGGGGGGCCCCATTGTAAAACTTGCCTCGGGGCCCACAGCTCCTTAGCTACGCCACTGATCAAGTGCGATAATCACAAATAAAGAACGCGATGGAAACCCTGGCCGTTGTAACTAAAAATGTATTATGTGCCTCCCTGGTGCCTGTGCATTTATACTTTACCTGTCACGCTGCTCCTCGAGTGTCCTTGCTGTATTTCTGCATTGGCGGTCCACATGACTACTGGCATATACGACGTGGGGTGCCTGTGTGACGTCATTTGGGCCTGGGCTGCCTTGAAAACGGGCCTCTAGTTTGTGTTTTCCCTCCAGGCCAAAAGGTCCCAGTCCTCCCCTGCTTCCAGGGACCGTCCAAAAATGCCAAAGCCTTTGCAATGCCCACCGGAACTGTCCTTACCAACACAAAACCCACTGTTGAACCAATCTAAGGTTCCAGGACAAGTTTCCTCAGAGATCTCCCAGAACACTTTGAAGTTCCACAGAGATCCCAAAAGGTCAGAACGCCCTTTAGGCTCACATGGAGAACTATCAAGAACCCCTATGGAACCTAGGGCAATTCCCGAGACAGGGTTACAAGGACAAATATCAAGATCAGGGCTTTCAAGGACCAGAACCATCTCTGGGCATGCAGGCAGACTGGCAACATCAGAACATGTCTCTCCTAAGGAAGCATCTGAGCACGCTAACACCTTAGACACACTTGGGCATTCTGGCACACAAAGCACATCTGGGCACACTGGCACAAGAGAAACCTCTGGGCATGTCAAGGAACTGTGAGCCTCAGGGTCAGCCAAGATAGGACCAAAACCAGGACTGGCCAAAAAAAATCCATCATGACTAGACTTCGCAACTACTGGACTCTCACAAAAGAATGCAGGATCAGACTTAGATGTCGCTGATTCCAGCAAGGTTATTAACAAATCAGGTTCAGGGGCATAAACAAGACAGGACAAGTCTTCTGATGTATGAACTGAGCTAGATAGGGATTCCACAACTTCCTCTGGACTGGGCAGAGACTCATCTAGTACCTGGGATTGGGGCTCCAAAGTAGCTGCAAAACAAGTCAATATTACAGCATTCCCCACTGAACTGGGCAAATCTGAGGAATTCACTGGACAGGAAGGGAACTCCGGAATCTCTGCCACACCGGCCAGAGAATCAGAATTTTCCAAGATACAAGACAGGGTTTCAGGAACGCTCACTAAATCAGACTGAAATTCTGAGACTTCTGTTATTTTGACCAGAGAATCAGAATTATCCATGTTACAGGGCAAGACTTCTGAAACATTCAGAGGACAGGGCTGGAGTTCCTCGGCTGTTACAACACTGGAGAGGGACTCAACAATATTGGTTAAATCAGACTGTGTACAGGGCAAGGTATCTAAGACACTTGCTGACAAGGACAATATTTCAATGACTTCTGCTTCTTTAGACAAAGATTCATCAAGTTTATTTAGAGTGGACTTTAATTCTGAGACAGCTGCTAAACAAGTGAATATTGCTGCAACACCCACTGAGGTAAGCAGTGCCTCAGAGTCTTCTGTTAGAGGGTTTGAAGTATCCAAAGTACTGGGTGAAGCATAGGACTCTGCGACCCCAGCTTTACTGGACAGGATCACTAAACAGTCCATATTGCAGGGCAAAACCATGGAAGCACCTGCTGGACAGCATAAGGATTCTGTGACCTGAGCTTCATAGGAGAGATCTACTGCACAATTCATGGTACAGGGCAAATTTACTGGAACATTTTCTGAACAAGGTAATAATTCTGCGATTTCAGGTTCACATAGCAGATGCTCTGAGCTATTCACGAAACTAGAGCGAGGTGTAGAAACAGGAAGATCAAGACACAATGTTTGCGCATCTGAATCACCATTCAATTGTAAAATTGGGAAATTATTTCAGATGCTGGGGTTCTGAGGTTTCTAGACAGGATTGCTGGGACTCAGAAGATAATGTAATGCATCTATTGGCATCTGCTGGATCAGACAGGAGTTGAACTTTATTAACACAGGTAATTTCTGCAGAAGTGTTTGCAGAGGCAGGCAAGATTTTTCTGATGTCTGTTTCACTGAACAAAGAGTCATGAGCAGAGCCGGATTAAGGCTAAATGGGGCCCTAAGCAAAGTAACTGATTTGGGCCCCCTCATCATGTCGTAATAGAATCAGAAGATGCAGCTGCACAGCAATATGCCGCACACACCCGGCAGCCCAGCTACTGGTTGCTATGGGCAACAGCACGCTTTCCTCTGTGGGTGCACAATGCAGGGAATAGCAGCGGCAAAATGCAGAGTGAGAGATGAATGGCTGGGACATTTGCACTCAGAGGCTGGGGCACCCCTGTGAAGAGGGCGCCAGATATCACAGCAGCAGCACTTTCCCCCTGCATCTCCAGCCTGGCAATAGCAGAAAGCTCTGGACACCGCCAAACCGTAAGCCGTTCCCCAGACAGAATTACATAACCACTCCCACCACCGAACAACCAATTTCCTCCCAAACTAGACAGCCACCATGCAGCCTCCATCCCAGTGAATACGATAGTCCAGCAGAGAAGGCAGCCGCAGTGGGGGAGAATGAAAGCACCAGATGACTCACATTCACCTATTGCAATCCAAGCAATAGAGGTCCCATCATCCGGAGCCCATCTGTCTCCTCTAGAGTGCTGCCGCTCTGTTACTACTACTATTACTACTTCCTACTTCCTGTCTGATCTGAGAATCAGGAAGTTCAGAGCGAGCGGCTGCACTGTAGAAGAGACAGATGGGTTTCAGATGACGGGATCTCTATCGCTTGGATCATGGATAGGTGAGTGAGCGTTTGCCATCTGCTGCTATCATTCTTGCTGCAGCTGTGGTTCTCTGTGGGAAGGGAGGGTGGAGTGGGCAGCAGCAGAGTGCACAGTAGCAGGAGGGGGACCTAGGAGGAGAGCCTGGCTCTGAAGACAATCAGCAGCGCACGGCATCATTTGACAAGACAAGACAAATAACATTTATATCGCGCTTTTCTCCTGGTGGACTCAAAGCGCCAGAGCTGCAGCCACTAGGACGCGCCCTATAGGCAGTAGGAGTGTTAGAGAGACTTGCCTACGATCTCCTACTGAATAGGTGCTGGCTTACTGAACAGGCTAAGCAGAGATTCGAACCCTAGACTCCTGTGTCAGCGGCAGAGCCCTTAAAGGGACTCCAAGCAGTGCCTGTGGATATGCCTTTAAGCATACCCACAACTAATTCATTACATCCTCACACCTACCAGCATGATGTTTGTAATTATATCCCCCTGGGTTCCTTATATTTCATTGCATTGTGCTGAATCGAGCTGCCAACTTTGGAGAAAAGTCGTCCTGTGGCCGTGATTTCGATCGCGAAAATATCGAAAACTAAAAGGCATAGAGCAGCCGTTTATATATCATTGGAAAGAGGAGAAAGAGAGCTTTAAAATGATATGCATCTTTCCATAGTTACTGCACTGCTCAGAGTCCCTTTAACCATTATACCATCCAGCCACCGCTGACTTTGGAGAAAAGTCGTCCTGTGGCCGCGATTTCGATCGCGAAAATATCGAAAACTAAAAGGCATAGAGCAGCCGTTTATATACCATTGGAAAGAGGAGAAAGAGAGCTTTAAAATGATATGCATCTTTCCATAGTTACTGCACTGCTCAGAGTCCCTTTAACCATTATACCATCCAGCCACTGCTGACAGGATGGCAAGGGCTGGTTTATGTGCTGATGGGGCCCCTTTGACTCTGAATGGGGCCCCAAGCGACTGCTTTTGTTGCCTGGTCAGTAATCCGGCCCTGGTCATGAGTACTGGCTAGGCTGGACTCAGAAGTCAGCAGGACCTCTGGATTCTCTGCTGAGAAATTTGCGCAGGGCAAGGTTAAGAAAGTATCAGTGGCTTTTGTTTTACTGGGAAGTAACACTGAGTTATCCATGGTACAGGGTGGAATTGCAGGAACTTCAATTTCACACAAAAAGAGCTCCGAATCACCTGCTGAATCAGCCAAAGGTGCTGAAGCAGGCGGGTCAGAACGCCAAATTTGCGAATTCGGAGTCACATAAAAATCATCCAAAATCAGTTCCCACACATCAATCAATGGAGCCACAAAGTCATACCTACACACACCAATCTCTATTAGGTTATAGGCCAACTTAATGCATGCATTCAATACGAATTCACTTTTTGCACTGTAAAATTGACAAAATGAACTTAAATCATTCTTCCATTCACAGACCAGGGCTTCCATCTCTCCCCTCTCGAATGGAGGATCCCATGCATACTTAACAGCTGAACATTCAGGCTGATATGATTGTGGCAGGGACATGTATTGGGTTAATTAGCAGGTGATTGGCAGATTCCTTATTCTTAAGAATCTCCAATACCTGTAGCAAGTGTTGAATTGTAGTGTATGCAAACTTCCCTTGCTTCACAAATAAGTTGATTTGTTCAATACTCTGTAATATCTCCTCATAATCATACTCAGATAATTCTTTTAAACAAAAATCTTTATTTTCCCTAGCCAGGGATGAAAGTTCATTAGTAGTTTCATAAGTCCATTTAACTCCCCTGAAAGACAATTGCATTTCATTATCCGTTAATGGCAGAATCTCATTACAGGTCTGATGCGCAGTCGCTAAAGATAACGACTCTGCAGATCGGACACGTTTCTTATAACGTTTGCGTTTGGCCTTAGACCCTGCTGCCTTTGGTGATTTATTCAAAGCTGCAGGAAAATTATCAGTAATACTCTCTGCTTGCTGATCATTTTTGCAAGCAATTGAAGGAGCAGCTGATTGGCCTGCTGCCAGGAGTTCATTAAAAGGGTAAGGCAAATTAGTTTTGCGCAGCCAGTTATGGATCACAAACGCTAGAAATTCCAGCGGTCTCTCTTTCAAATTGGTATGATCGAGGACATCAAAAGCCCACTGAAACAATTCCCCTTTAAACAAAATATAACATTTTCTGTTTCAGAGTTAAGTTCTTCAAATTTCTTAAAGGAACAGGAACCATAATTAACAGTGTCATACTTTCTGGGAATCCCCCCCACAATGGGGATTGGTAATGGGGTTATCATAATGTCAGGCTTGGTGGTGTATTCTCCACAGTCAGCATGCAACGCAAGAGCTGACGTGAAGGAGGTACACACACTAGCACAAGGAAACAGGCTATCCCTAGTATAGTGGAGGGGAGGACTGACTCCAATAGGAGATTGTGGCGCACAGAGCCGGTGCAGATCCGACAGCCACAAACAATACTTTCGCTATAACGTCTCAGCGCAAAGTAGCGCTGAGCGCATAAACCAGAACTGAGGAGATCAGGACAGGTAGACAGAATGAACGCTTGCTAGCTAGCCGCTACTTAGTGACAGCAAGCGTCCACAACAAGACAGACTGGAATGAGGCAGCCAATGCGTATGCAGCGATGGCGTGCCTCACTAAGACAGGACAGGATAGTCAGGAAATAGCAGGATCAAGATAGATGAACGTAACACAGACAAAAATACAATAGGTATGTTTTCCTAGCGTATTACAATTACAGCTATCAATGAAACTATTTGTAACGTCTGACTAACATATGTATATATCGGCAATAAACCGATATATGACATAAGCAGGAACACTGACTAGGACTGGAGCAATACAGGGAACAGGACTCATAAGGATTCGCTATCTCTTCGCAGAGATGAACGCAATCCACAAATGGTAACAGAACAGGATTCAGAAGGATTCGTTATCTCTTCGCAGAGATGAACGCAATCCACAAAGAGAACCAGGAGCAGGATAACTAACTCAGCACGGGTGATCATGATACGCGCAAACTACCAAAACGTGCTGGAAAGCTGACTAACTGAACACAGGATATAAACAGTTCGTGTACGTATACATCAGCGACACTGATGTATCAACGTTACACGAATACAAGGAAAATAATAAACGTGCTGGTATGCATATATATTGGCAATGAACCAATATATGATGCAAGACCAGCAAAGTATCTTTAGAACAAGAAAGCAACAGCAAGACAGGCTTAAACTGAAGCTATGATAACCCGAGGAGTCCTGCAGGAAGCAGATCTTTATACTGAGGTCATCCAATGGGAGCAGACATGCAGATTCCCACACAGGTGAATGATAATCAGTCACAAGCTGACAGCAGGGGAAAGGCAGACAAAGCTATGCAGCTTGCATGGAAAGAGATCAGAACTGCCTGAGCTGCAGCACTACTACTGCCAGCAGAACCTGCTGCAGCAGCGATCATGACAATGTGGTTTTACTTTTTGGCCACAAGATGGAGATACAGAGCTAGTGTGTTCTAAAAATAGAAACAGAACCAAGTGTTTATTATTTGTTTATATTTGTGTAAACATAGGGACATAGATACTCTATCTGGTGGTGGTCAAGTACTTTTTAGCTTTTAATCACTAAATAAAATTGAGGGATTCTAAAAAAAAGAAAAAAAAAGGGCTAAAGCTTGGTGTGGCAAGCCTCCATCCCATAATGCTCAGCTTGACCTTTGGCCTGAAGACATGCTCATGAACACAAACAAGCGTGGGTACTGTGGCGAAGGTCTAGGGATGGTCAATGAGGTTCAAATCATTTTGAGTTGATGCAGAATTAAGCAAATGTTTTATGCCAATTTATGCAACTTGAAAATGGACCAGTCAAATTTGACCTCAGCACTCAGCAGGATTTGATTGGTTCATTTTCAAGCTGCATACTTTTGAATACAAAGTGCACGCATCCAACGCAACATCATTTGCATCTCATTGACGATCTCTACTGGCCACCTAACTTCAGGCTAAAGCCAAGATAAGTGATGTACGCATTAGTATGCCGCACGGTCAGTCGGGCGCAGGGTGAGGCGAATGGCGACTCACCCTGCTGTCACTGATTCACCGGACAGCATCACATATCATTCCCCCTCCGAGCTTTTGCAACTCGTAAGTAGAAGTAATTCGGAGTCTGAATTACCCTTACGTGTGGCGTGGACTGTGGCATTGAAGTTATAGCCGCGCCTTCATTTGGCGCTACGCACCTCCATGCGTATGCCTAGATGACGTGCTTTGCGGTGAGAACCCATTTTTACTCTACAGGTACACTTTAATGTTGAATCTTCAATGTTGTAACTAGAAATTAGCGGTATCTTCCTCTGTGAGTGGAGAGTGGGCTTAAAGAGGAACTCCAGCCTAAACAAACATACTGTCATTAAGTTACATTAGTTATGTTAATTAAAATAGATAGGTAATATAATCTCTTACCCACCCTGTTTTAACCACTTGAGGACCGTGGGCTTTACCCCCCTTAAGGACCAGGCACTTTTTTTTTCCATTCAGACCACTGCAGCTTTCACGGTTTATTGCTCGCTCATACAACCTACCACCTAAATGAATTTTGGCTCCTTTTCTTGTCACTAATAAAGCTTTCTTTTAGTGCTATTTGATTGCTGCTGCGATTTTTACTTTTTATTATATTCATCAAAAAAGACATGAATTTTCGCAAAAAAATGATTTTTTTAACTTTCTGTGCTGACATTTTTCAAATAAAGTAAAATTTCTGTATACATGCAGCGTGAAAAATGTGGACAAACATGTTTTTGATAAAAAAAACCCCATTCAGTGTATATTTATTGGTTTGGGTAAAAGTTATAGCGTTTACAAACTATGGTGCAAAAAGTGAATTTTCCCATTTTCAAGCATCTATGACTTTTCTGACCACCTGTCATGTTTCATGAGGGGCTAAAATTCCAGGATAGTATAAATACCCCCCAAATGACCCCATTTTGGAAAGAAGACATCCTAAAGTATTCACTAAGAGGCATGGTGAGTTCATAGAAGATTTTATTTTTTGTCACAAGTAAGCGGAAAATGACACTTTGTGACAAAAAAAAAATCCATTTCTTCTAACTTGCGACAAAAAAAAAATGAAATCTGCCACGGACTCACCATGCCCCTCTCTGAATACCTTGAAGTGTCTACTTTCCAAAATGGGGTCATTTGTGGGATGTGTTTACTGTCCTTGCATTTTGGGGGGTGCTAATTTGTAAGCACCCCTGTAAAGCCTAAAGGTGCTTATTGGACTTTGGGCCCCTTAGCGCAGTTAGGCTGCAAAAAAGTGCCACACATGTGGTATTGCCGTACTCAGTAGAAGTAGTATAATGTGTTTTGGGGTGTATTTTTACACATACCGATGCTGGGTGGGAGAAATATCTCTGGAAATGACAATTTTTTCATTTTTTTTACACACAATTGTCCATTTACAGAGAGATTTCTCCCACTCAGCATGGGTATGTGTAAAAATACACCCCAAAACACATTATACTACTTCTCCTGAGTACGGCGATACCACATGTGTGGCACTTTTTTGCACCCTAACTGCGCTGGGTGGGAGAAATAACTCTGTAAATGGACAATTGTGTGTAAAAAAAATCAAAAGATTGTCATTTACAGAGGTATTTCTCCCACCCAGCATGGGTATGTGTAAAAATACACCCCAAAACACATTATACTACTTCTCCCGAGTACGGCGATACCACATGTATGGCACTTTTTTGCACCCTAACTGCGCTAAGGGGCCCAAAGTCCAATGAGTACCTTTAGGATTTCACAGGTCATTTTTGTTTCAAGACTACTTCTCACGGTTTAGGGCCCCTAAAATGCCAGGGCAGTATAGGAACCCCACTAATGACCCCATTTTAGAAAGAAGACACCCCAAGGTATTCCATTAGGAATATTGTGAGTTCATAGAAGTTTTTATTTTTTTGTCACAAGTTAGCGGAAATTGATTTTAATTGTTTTTTTTCACAAAGTGTCATTTTCCACTAACTTGTCACAAAAAAAAAAATCTTCTATGAACTCACCATACTCCTAACGGAATACCTTTTGTTTTTTACACACAATTGTCCATTTACAGAAATATTTCTCCCACCCAGCATGGGTATGTGTAAAAATACACCCCAAAACACATTATACTACTCTTCCTGAGTACGGCGGTACCACATGTGTGACACTTTTTTGCAGCCTAGGTGCGCTAAGGGGCCCAACGTCCTATTCACAGGTCATTTTGAGGCATTTGTTTTCTAGACTACTCCTCACGGTTTAGGGCCCCTAAAATGCCAGGGCAGTATAGGAACCCCACAAATTACCCCATTCTAGAAAGAAGACACCCAAAGGTATTTCGTTAGGAGTATGGTGAGTTCATAGAAGATTTTATTTTTTGTCACAAGTTAGTGAAAAATGACACTTTGTGAAAAAAAAACAATAAAAATCAATTTCCACTAACTTTTGACAAAAAATAAAATCTTCTATGAACTCATCATACACCTAACAGAATACCTTGGGGTGTCTTTTTTCTAAAATGGGGTCACTTGTGGGGTTCCTATACCGCCCTGGCATTTTACGGGCCCAAAACCATGAGTAGTCTGGAAACCAAATGTCTCAAAATGGCTGTTCAGGGGTATAAGCATCTGCAAATTTTGATGACAGGTGGTCTATGAGGGGGCGAATTTTGTGGAACCGGTCATAAGCAGGGTGGCCTTTTAGATGACAGGTGTTGTATTGGGCCTGATCTGATGGATAGGAGTGCTAGGGGAGTGACAGGAGGTGATTGATGGGTGTCTCAGGGGGTGGTTAGAGGGGAAAATAGATGCAATCAATGCACTGGGGAGGTGATCGGAAGGGGGTCTGAGGGGGATCTGAGGGTTTGGCCGAGTGATCAGGAGCCCACACGGGGCAAATTAGGGCCTGATCTGATGGGTAGGTGTGCTAGGGGGTGACAGGAGGTGATTGATGGGTGTCTCAAGGTGTGATTAGAGGGGGGAATAGATGCAAGCAATGCACTGGCGAGGTGATCAGGGCTGGGGTCTGAGGGTGTGAGCGGGTGATTGAGTGCCCTAGGGGCAGATAGGGGTCTAATCTGATAGGTAGCAGTGACAGGGGGTGATTGATGGGTTATTATTGGGTGTTTAGGGTAGAGAACAGATGTAAACAATGCACTTGGGAGGTGATTGGATGTCGGATCTGCGGGCGATCTATTGGTGTGGGTGGGTGATCAGATTGCCCGCAAGGGGCAGGTTAGAGGGGTGGGGGGGTGATCAGGAGGGGCAGGGGGCAGGGGGGGGGGGGTAAAAAAAATAGCGTTGACAGATAGTGACAGGGAGTGATTGATGGGTGATTAGGGGTGTGATTGGGTGCAAACAGGGGTCTGGGGGGTGGGCAGGGGGGGGGGTCTGAGGGGTGCTGTGGGCGATCTGGGGCAGGGGGGGGGAATCAGTGTGCTTGGGTGCGACATAGGGTGGCTGCAGCCTGCCCTGGTGGTCCCTCGGACATTGGGACCACCAGGGCAGGAGGCAGCCTGTATAATACACTTTGTAAACATTACAAAGTGTATTATACACTTTGTATGCGGCGATCCGGGTGCTAGTAACCCGCCGGTGCTTCCGAACGGCTGGCGGGTTACAGCGCAAGGGGGGCGGAGTCAGGCGCCGGCGGCCGATCGCGTCACGAATGACGCGATCGCGCCGCCCATGCCCTTACAAGGACCACCGCCATTTGTCAATACGGCGGTCCTTGCGTGGTCCACTTCCCGGCCGCCAATTGTCTATACGGCGGTCGGGAAGTGGTTAAAGGAACAGGCAAATGTTTGATTTCATGATGGCAGGAATCTTTTTGGTTGAAAGGAGGTGACAGGGAGCATGAGACACAGGTCCAACACTCCTGTGTCCTGATCACCCCTCCCAGTTACTAGGCAACGAGAACAACAACATCAGAAATCCCATCAGGCTTTGCACAGCATCAGGGGAAAAATGCCCGGGCAGTTTTCTTTGATGGGGCGGAGCTTAGCTTCTGTGCAGCTAAAAATGAGGCTTGGATAAGAAAAACAAAGTTCTGATGCTGTGAAACTGTTAAAGAAACACCAAGCCTTTTCAGTGCTGCTGAGTAGATTTTTAGTCTGGAGGTTCACTTTAAGGGTTCATACACGCATCCAATTTTGTTGGCCAATGATTTGCCCAATGATTTACCACCTCCATGTAGTATTAGGGCCAACAGAATTTGAATTCTATGAATAGATTTTGTAGGCAAGCCCTCATGTGCCCTGGGCTGCACTAACTTGTGGTACTTTGCTGATGTTTGTACTGGTAATATTGCTGTGTGCTGTCTGCGTACAGCAAACATTAACAGCAGTTTGTGTATCTGGCCCTATGATGTTTGCTGTGGGAGTTTAGTCCCTCTAGAGATGGTTAGTACTTTATTATTATTACTTAGTATTTATATAGCGCTGACATATTACACAGCGCTGTACAGAGTATATTGTCTTGTCACTTAACTGTCCCTCTGAGGGGCTCACAATCTAATCCATACCATAGTCCTATGTCTGTGTATGTATTGTACGTATCGTAGTCTAGGGCCAATTTAGGGGGAAGCCAATTCACTTATCTGTATGTTTTGGGGATGTGGGAGGAAACCAGAGTGACTGGAGGAAACCCATGCAGACACGGAGAGAACATACAAACTCCTTACGATGTTGACCTGGCTGGGATTCGAACTGGGGACCCAGCACTGCAAGGCGGGAGAGCTAAACACTTTGCCACCGTGCTGCCTGTACATTTATATATGTTTTTTGCCAGTGCAATAAGTACAATGGATGCATATAACTGCTGACATCTATGCGAGAGGCTGCCAGGCAACTGGTATAGTTTAAAAGGAAATAAATATGGCAGCCTCCATATACCTCTCACTTCATCAGGTGTGCTGTACGTTTCAGACAATAGAGTATGCAGTGAAAGCTGTATGATTGGCAGCTGACATTCCTCTTATCTCAGAAACAGACCAGAATATTATCTTTCCTCTAGGTTATTTATTTATTGTAAGTATATGTCAAAAAGTAGCTGGATGAATGTAAATCCTTTAGTATGTAAACAACACAACAGATTAGTTTGTGTACATAAATACGGCCCACTTTATTAAATATTACACACTGGGAGGTGGAACAGCAGCGGACTGTCAGGTGACTTTCTTCATATTCCCACTGCTTTCAGGGGTAAGTATGTAAAAAAACAAGCAAACAAACATAATGTAGTAAAATCTTTCCTCTCCCTGATTTACTTTCTGACCTTTATCACATGGTGACATTTTTACTGCTGGCAGGTGATGTCAGTGGAAGGAGATGCTGCTTGCTTTTTTTTGGGCAGTTGGAAGCAGCTGTAAACAGCTATTTCCCACAATGGACATTGTGGGAGGGGTTTCTCCACAATATCAGCCATACAGAGCCCCCTGATGATCTGTTTGAGGAAAGACAAAGATTTCTCATGGGAAAGGGGGTATCAGCTACTGATTGGGATAAAGTTCATTCCTTGGTCTGGGTTTCTCCTTAAAAAGCTCTTGTAGTGGGAATCAGCCCTAAAAGAAGACTTTGTGTAGTACAAGCATATGTTCATAGCTAATTTTGAAAACTCCAGCTTTGTGTCCATGTAAAATGCATATCATGTGGATCATATCATAATGTACAATGCAGAAAGCTTTGTGTACTGCACATAAACCCCTTTTTCCATTAGTCTATTATTATTACCAGGCTGGTCTCCAAAACTGTGCAATACGTAGATGCTGCTGCCCCCCCCCCCCCCCCCAATCATTAACCAAGAGAGGTCTTCATAGAGGAGGTAGGAAGATAGGAAGAGTACCAGCTAGTCTTTAACTTGACCCCTGCCCTCATCCTTATTATGCAGCTGAAAGATTAACTCTTTGTGGCCAGCACTGCAGCTATGGTTCAGTACAGTTGCAATATTAATTCCTACCTAGCTCCTCCCCATAATGAGTGTAATCAAGTTTTCACCCTTCAAAGCCCCCTTCACTCTTTCAAATACAAAATAGCAGTTACAAAATGGTTAGTATTAATTAAGGTGGGGTGATGAGAGGTACACTTGACCATTATGAACATACTGGGGAGGGTGTGGGAAAGGGTTAATGCTATATTATACAACAAGCAGGGAGGAACTCAACAGGATAATAAGACTCGGAAGAGCTGCAGTGCTGGGCCACAAAGAGTTGGTATCTCAGCAGAAGCGGAAGAATTTGGGTGGAGCAAGGTGTTGGGGTATAACAGTTGTTCACTATGGCTTCACTGGTGGAGAAAGCCCACTCTTAACTCAGGTGCAGTGTGCTGAGGGGAACCCTGGGTCACATGACTTATGTTTCTAAAAGGGAATTTCTCTTGAATGGCTGCATCAAATCTGAACATTATGTATGTATAACCCCCTATTCACATTTACTAATAATGAAACATGTGGGACAGTGAACTAGACAGTGGAGGATCACTGCATGAGTCTAGGTCAAACATCAGTGCCTCAATGCATATCTGGCTATACAACCAATGTGGAGTGGTGAACAGACCATGATCTCCAATCAGCAGAGCTACACAGCAGGGCCTAAACCTGCCCACCAGAATCAGAGCTACAGAATAGAAGAAAGCTTGCTCTCGCTTCTGCCTAGCACGATGTCCCGCTTTACGCCCGTCCCTTTGTTAATGACTTTCAGTTTCAAGCTGAGCTGCTCCAGTTCTCCTCTCTCTAAGCCCTCAAAGAAAAAGTCCTCATTGAAGATGGGGTTCCTGCTCCAGCGTATGGTAGAGCTCCTTTGCTTCTGTAACTTCCCCGGCATCAGGCTCATCACCACGCAACAGCTGATGGTTTTGGCATCCAGGCTTGATGGGTACAAGTTTTCGGCATTGACTAGTTTCACCCTTAGGCGATCCAGCTCTTTCATGTACTCCACTGACAAACGGATCAGGCCACCTTTGCTTAGTGTGACCTCGGTCACTTTGGCCAAATGGTCTTGGCAACAAATAAAGTCCAGGTGTAAGATGGGTGGTGGGACCAGGTGGACCATAGAGTATCGAGGGTGATCCTGCTTGGTGGGCATGTTTGGACTAGTGTCAGCTGAACTAGTTTCCTCCGTGGACAGGGAACTGGCCCGAGTCAAGGACTTAACACTCAGATTTCGAGATAAGTGTTGTTGCTTAGTGGAGACTTGGTTGGCAAGACTGCCATGAAGCGCACGGTTTAACATGGGAGAGCTATATGGGGAGGACTCAGTGGAAGAGGTCATGTCACTGTTCAGAAGTCCTAGCCCATAGCGAAGGTCTTGAGAAGACGTCTTCCAGGTCAAAACGCAGTCTGTTTCTGTCAGGGATATAGGCCTCAGTTCACATGGTCCATGTGAGGAGGGGCCCATCTGATGAAAAAGAGACTCCCTCCGACGAGTGTGTGGGCTCTCTGACAGATATGGAGCCCCCATGATGGTGGACGCCATATCCGATGCCTTCTTCTGACCTGGACTCTGCAGGCCTTTCTCAGTATCTTCAACCTGAGTGACGTGACGACTACCTGACGTTAGCAGAGTTTGTGACGTTGAGTTGGATCTCGCCTGTGACGTTTTTCTCTGAACCCACCTGCCAACGTGTCCACCTCCCTCTGGTAGTGAAGACAGTTTCGGGGGAATGAAGAATGCAGGGATCTGATCTGGAGTGAGAATATTAGGGCATGAGGGAAGTAGCTTCTTCTTGGAACAAAACATTATGTAAATGCAATTCTGAGGGTTTGTCGAAGGCAGTGCTGTATCTGAAAAATCGGTAAGAGAAAGTATTAGCCTTCAGTTCCCTCTAGTGGTTAAAACCTACACACGAGTTATAATTATGAAAACATAACACAAACGACAAAAAAATAAAATAATTGGTGCTGCTTGTATCACTATTGCAGACCCCTATTTCCTGACACGGGTGACGCAAGAGGAAGTAGGATGAAGGCTCTACCTATAAAGAAGGTGTCCCAAGTTTTACAGTCGTCACTAGAACACATATAATAAAAACAATTAAAAACTGTTTAAAAATGAGAGGTATAGTTAGCTTACCTCTCCTAACAATCTAAAAATAGCCAATCTGACTCAGTATTTTTTCAAGAATTTATTGCATACAAAAGGGTCAGACAATGCATTTCGGAGGCATTTTCAAATTCCTCAGGTAATAGCAACCACCAAAAATGTGCCAATAGCCGGAGAGTAGTAGTCAGACTTGAAGATCTCATCTCTGACTAAGTTTGAGTCTGACTACTCTCTGGCTATTATTTTTGGTTGTCGTTGATCTGAGGAAGTGGGAGATACCCCTGAAATGCGTTGTCCTTCTGAGTGCATTATATTATTGAAAGAATACTGAGTCATATTAGCTATTTTGAGATCATCAGGAGAGGTAAACTAGCCATACCTCTTGTTAAATTGTTTTAAATAGTTTTATTGTTTTAATAATATTGCACTTATTTGCTCCTGGTTTGGGTCCACGCTCCACCAGCGCTGCAACAGGTGTCTATTACATTAACTTATTCTGAACTTCTAATGACAGCTAAGAAGTATTAAAATTATTGTACACAAGAGAAAGAGATATGTGCTCTGACCAGTCATCGCCCGCAAGGCTGTTAACAAGCTAACCCCGCCATTGCCACATAGCAGAAACCCTTTGCTCACTACACTGGCTACCAATAAAATAGAGAATTCTGTTTAAGATTGTGCAAGGATTTGAATGTCAATAAGCCAATTTGGACCCTGGATACCTGAAGGACTTATTGCAACTGCATCACCCCCCCCCACAATCTCAGATCAAAAGGATCTAATAACTTGGTCACCCCAAGAGTCTACCTCAAACTTTGGAGACAGAGCCTTCTGTCATGCTGCCCCTACTCCCGGCCACACCCAGGACATCTTCATCCCTGGAAGCTGTTAAAGGATACCTTAGTGAAATTTAAAAAAAAAAACACCTACTGTGTGTGTGGGGGGAGTTGTGCAGATGGTTACCGCACCTCCCGTCCCCCGGCGTCTCCCTCCATTCTCCGGTTATTATCTCCGGTCTGTACTTCCTGGTTGGCATGGTTGGTGCCCTTCGAACCGGAAATAATACGCTGTACATGCCTGTCACCAGGCATGGTCGGAAGAGCCCATTTCCGTTTCCGGGACAATTCCGCATTCCGTCATACTGAAATTCCGCTACCGTTTCATTCCGACGGTATTCCGGAGCTGCTCCGCGGAATTCCATACTATACAGAATTCCGTCGGAAAATTTTAAACTCTCTCTCTCTCTCTCTCTCTCTCTCTCTCTCTCTGCCTAGCATAAACCATACTACCATTATGATCAATTCAATAGAAAAAGTAGCATGATTAAGGATTTGTACTTTTTGAAAAGCATGCTTATATACCATAGCTGGGATTTGAACCCAGGATGCAGTGTGTAGTAGGTACTAGGTATCTGTCTTATATGGTATATAAGCATGCTTTTCAAAAAGTACAAATCCTTAATCATGCTATTTTTTCTATTGAATTGATCATAATGGAAGTATGGTTTATGCTAGGCAAGCTTTACCATGTAGTGTGGTTCATGGTCTAGAGGGTAAGACAGATACCTAGTACCTACTACACACTGCATCCTGGGTTCAAATCCCAGCTATGGTATATAAGCTGTTTTGAAAATCTGCAATTCCCTACTGGATGATATAAGAGGATAAATAGGAGGAGGATGGAGAGGAGGAGGAGGAGGAGAGAGAGAGATTTTGTGTTATTCGGGAAAACTCCGTCGGAATTATAAAATTTTCGTGGAATTCCGTTTGAGAGGTATAGGAATTCCGGTTGCACTACCGGAATCGGAATTAAGCTAGTTCTGGCCGGAATCACGGAATTCATAATTCCGCGGAATTTTCCGAGCATCCCTACCTGTCACTCCCCGGAGACTAGATATGATGTAAGCATGGTTGTATGGGCAGCATAGTATGTCCGGGTCTGAGAGAACCGACCTCATCGACCAGGAAGTACAGAACTTGGATAATTACTGGAGAATGGAGGGTGATGCCGGGGCATGGGAGATGTGGTAAACATCTGCACAACTGAGTCCCCACACACAACTCCCCCAAAAATATCTATTTCTAAGGTATCCTTAAAGTCCAAACTGAAAATCCACCTGTTTTAGCATGGCATTTATAAACACCTGACTATTTTCTCTGTAGCACAGTCCAGCCTGCAACTCTGTATTGATCTGAAACATACCGTATCTATGCACTTTTGAGTCCTATGGGAGAAAAGCATTTTACAAATGTTATTGTATTGCATTGTAATGTCAACTGTTACAGGAACAGGAAGTGAGGTGAACTCTGTAATCATCCCCCATTTTGTTTGGAGCTGCAAGCAAACTTTAAAAGAGCGTTACACTTTAGTGATTTTTTTTCTAAGGCTACATAACTGGATTTTCCATTCTAATGTAGTTCTGCATAAACCCTAGTGATACGTGATACCCATTTATATCAGTCAATTAACAGTCATTTGCTTCCTCAAATAGCTGATGTCCTTCATTCAACATCATCTATTTATGTTTCTATAATTGCTTATGTTGTCCTTATAGCACCAATTTCCTGCTAATAGCTCCCATCAGGCCTTGCACACGCCACCCCCGCCTCCATTTATCAATGAACAGAGGACTCTTCTCCCGCTCCAGCCTCTTCAACCATCGTCAATCACTGCGTCCATTCTGTGGAGAGGGGGGAATAATTGTTGCACGTTTTCCCATCATGACCGCTGTATAATGGCTCTGCAAAACCTTCACAGCTCAGTCAGCCATACCTCCTACTCACGCCAATTCCCAAATCAGAACCGAGATGAGTGGTGGACTGATGGGCGGCATGAATAGTGGCCAGTGTTGCCAACCTTTCACGTTATTTTTTACTGCCAAATACCTAAAAATTTACTGACAAAAGATTGTTTTTACTGACAAAATCCCCTGCGGCGCACCGAAAAATGGGCGTGGTCATGGGTGGGGCCAAATATACATGATTTTAGTAGTGCTGTAAAAGGTCTGCCAGGGAAGTTTGAGCTCTGCTATAGTGTTTCCCCCCCTTCCCCCAAAATACATGTAATCTTACAGCATTTCACCAAAAATCCACGTAATCTGGCAGAGGTTCTTCCAAAAATACTGATAATATGGCAGTGGTTCCCTAAAAATAGATGTAATCTGGCAGCAGCATAACATAAGATGTTAACATTAACATAAACTTAATCTGGCAGCAGTTCCCCAAAATACACTTAATCTGACAGCAGTGGTTCCCCAAAAATAGGCAGCCCCAGGTCTATAGGTGTCCCCAGAATAGGTGGCCAGGGGAAGAGATGTCCCCAGAACAAGTAGCCAGGGGTAGAGATGTCCCCAGAACAGGTAGCCAGGGGTAGAGATGTCCCCAGAACAGGTAGCCAGGGGTAGAGATGTCCCCAGAAAGGGTAGCCAGGAGTAGAGATGTCCCCAGTATATGTAGGCAGAGGTATATGTCCCCAGAATAGGTAGCCAGGTATGCCCGCAGCAGGAGGGGAGCAGCGCAGAGAAGGAGAGCTGTGGGCACAGTGGGGAAGGTGGGCCATCTCCCCCCTCCTTCCCTCACCTTGGGGCTCCCCCTCACTCGCTCTCCCCTCCAGAACTAAGTGCTGTGCGGCGGCTGGCAGCGGGCGGAACTTACCTCCTTCTCGTTGCAGGCGTGGGATGATCTAATGGATTTGCCGCTAGTCTGGTCTGGTCCAGACCAGAGCAGTGGCACCAGAACTTCTGGCCCTTGGAGCGAGACGGAGGTAAATTCCACCCGCTGCCAAACGCCACACAAGACTTAGTTCTGGAGGGGAGAGCGAGGGAGGGAGAGCCCCAAGGTGAGGGAAGGAGGGGGGAGATGTCCCCCCTTCCCCACTGTGCCCACAGCTCTCCTACTCTGCGCTGCTCCCTCCTGCTCACAGAGCGGCTGATTGGCCATCCTTACGGACGCTGCTGAATTCCTTACGGAATTCACGGGCAGCTAAATTTCTAACAAAATTTACGGGCAGTTGGCAACACTGTTGGTGGCCATGTATGGCGACTAATGGATGAGGTAATCCACCATGCTCTATTTTATACACTGATGTAGCTCATATAAAACAACACTCCATCCAGCTGTTACTATTTTTAAAGGGACCCTAAGCCGTAAAAAAATAATGAACTCTGCACTTACCTGGGGCTTCCTTCAGCCCCCGTAGCACGCAAGGTACCCTGGCATCCTTTTTGGCTCTTCCTTGGTCCTGCTGGCAGCTCTGGTAATCTGGCAACTTCGGTCTTCACGCCGGTCGCCGTAAGTGTCCTGCGCATGCACGGTTCTCTAAAGACTGGACCATGCATGTGCAGGACGCTTACGGCGGCCGGCGTGATGACTTGATGGGAGCACACCGGGGCCCGCAGGCCCGACTTCAGCCAAACTCGCCAGATTGCCAGAGCCGCCAGCGGGACCAAGGAAGAGTCGAAGAGGGCACCGGGAGACCTCGCGTGCTACAGGGGGGGCTGGAGGAAGCCCCAGGTAAGTGTAAAATTTGGGAGGTTTTTTACTGCTCAGGGTCCCTTTAACCACTCGCCCTCCCCCAGGATGAGTAACTACGTCCCTGCATTTCCCCATAACTTCTTGCAGGGGCGTAACTGCTACGTCCCTCCCCCACCGTGCACAACTCCTGCCCCCCCGCGCGCGCGCTCCCGAACTTGTTACTGCCTAGCCGGGAGATCAATGAATGGGACCACAGTTCCCATTCATTGATCTAAGTCCCCGTGTGAATCAATCAGATGGCGCCCTCATTCACAAAAGCCAATACTTACACATCCACGCATTGCTTCCTGTTTGCGTAGTAATACTACGCATAAGGAAGTTATGCGCTAGGACATCTTGTGGCCAAATAGTAAAATTGCATCTACAAACTTTTTTTCGACGAACAGACTTTTTTTTTTCATTTAAAACAACCCCTTACAACCCACACTAACAATAGTTACCACAAACATTTTTTTGTAAAAAAAAAAAATATACACACAGTTAAAAAAAAATACATAAATAGTTACCTTAAGGATAAATTTTTTTTTACTATGTATGTCAAGAGGGTATATTACTGTTACTTTTAAAAAAATTATGGTCTTGAAATAAGTAATGGACGCAAAACTGCACTTTATTTCCAAATAAACTATTGGCGCATACATTGTACTAGGGAATATTTTTAAACGTTGCAATAACTGGGACATGTGGGCAAATAAAATGTGTGGGTTTTAATTATAGGAATTCAAAAACTCAAATCTTTATTACATCAGGTAAAACCACCACATGTGCTATGATTAAGGGCCATTTTCGGCCCAAAACATGTCAGCCGTCTGACTGTGCTGCTTTTACCTGATGTAATAAAGATTTGAATTTTACACTTCACAGAGGACATCGCGTGGAGTTTTCCCTTTTTCCTGTTTACTGTTTGGGTCTGAGTCGCCTGGCTCCTGCACTGTCCCGGTGGGTGGAGGTGAGCGGAGGTCACCACATTTTTTCATTTTTAATTACGGTAGCATGTATTACAAGTATTTTAAAGCTATGGCTGAAATCTGAGAAATAATAATTTTTTTCAATTTTTTTCGTATTTTTCCTGTTAAAATGCTGTTAGGATAAAATAATTTTTAGCAAAACGTACCCCCAAAGAAAGCCAAATTGGTGGCAAAAAAAAAAACAAGATATAGATTGTTTCGCTGTGATAAGTAGTAATAAAGTTATAGGCGAATGAATGGAAGGAGTGTTGACAGGTGAAATTTGCTCAGTTTTTTAAGGGGAAGTGGGTAACGATTTTCCCGCCGATATACAGCAGATTCGATCACTGTGATCGATTCTGCTGTGAAATCGTTGTGAAAACGCTGACAGAACAATCGATTTCTGTCCGAAATCAATCGTTCCCGTCGCTCCGTCCGTGCGGCAGATTTTGCTCGACCGCCGGCGGTTCGGGAGTGCGTCGATAGTGGCGTTCGAATGCCCGACGACCGACGCTAGCGGCAATACATTACCGGCTGCTCCGGCCGGCGTGTGTCCCCTGGTCTCCGCTGTCACTTCTCCGTGCTCGGCTCCTCCAGCTTCACTGAACTTCCTGTCCCGGCAGGAAGTTTAAACGGTAGAACGCCCTCTACTGTTTAAACTTCCCTGGCAGGAAGTTCAGTGGGAGTTGCCAAGCATGGAGAAGTGACAGCGGAGACCGGGGGACTCGCACCGGCCGGAGCAGCCGGTAATGTATGTGGGGGAAGGGGGCGGCGAAAGCTTCACAGATTGTGATCGATATCATGCTGAAATCGAAATCACAATCTGTTTGCAGTAAAGGAGCCATACGATCCCTCTCTGATCAGATTCGATCAGAGAGGGATCTATCTGTTGGTCGATTCTGATGGCAAATCGACCAGTGTATGGCCACCTTTAGTTTTGGGTAAAGAGGGGAGGGTTATCTCATCATCCCGGGCTTGTAGTGGCCTGTGCCCCAATTTGGGAGATATTTACGCTCAGTTTTTGTGTAGAAGATAAGAGGATATCGGTCCACCAACAGCAACCACAGTGTAACACAGAGAAGGGTTAGAACCTTGTACATTTTAAAACGTTGGGATAGCAGGCATGTGTAGCAAGCAGTCCTCGTTACCACTGCTTCCCCCATTCTTGTCCATCCCCCTCCGTTACTTTCGAAAAGCCTCCCTGAAGATACTTCCGGGTTGGCCAGGTCAGTGAGCAGTGCACAGGCGCTGCCCAGGGACGTCCATCCTTGATCGTGCGTATGCGCACTACACAATCACTGTATATACACATATCTATAAGAAGTACTTTTCTCCCAAATTAAAATGCATCCAGAGGACTTTCAGATTTCTTTGAAAAACAAGGACAAAACAAGGGGTTGTGGACTAATTTTAATGCATTATTCATCAGGGTTTCATTTTGAGGTTGGTGCCACATAATTACCATCACACTTATTCTTTATTAAAGAGAACCTGAACTGAAAATTAAAAGTCGAAATAAATATAAACACATCATACTTACCTCCTGTGTAGTCTACTCATCAATCTCTTTCTCCTCTCCTGCGCCCCATTTGTCCACTGTGATCAATGGAATTATCTGTCCTCCGTTTTGAAAATGGCCATTACCCCATAACAGCTTCCTTGTCAGCACACTTTTAAACTGTAATATTGCCCACTTGAACTATAGGGAAACATGGATATTACCTTGCACATTCAGCTGTAACTGACAGCAGCTGATATATAACTGAAAGCAATTGGTATAGTTCAGGTCTGACAAAATCTTGTCAGAACTAGAAGGGATCACTGTAAGAAGAAAATGGTGAGCTTCTGAGGGGAACTGACAGTGAGGTTAGTATGTAATATTCATTTGCAGCTACATTGTGTGTTTATTTTAAATAATTTTACTCGCTTCAGGTTCCCTTTAAGATTACAGAGTCATAAATCTTAGCAGTGTGTTGCTGGCAGCCTCAGAGTTTCAGGAGGGGCTGAGTTTGAAATCACTTAAAGGACACAACGTTCTTTGTAGCACCAAAACACTCTACAGAAGAGCTTTCATGTCATCTGACCACATTTAGGAATGCTACTTCTTGTAGCAGCTAACAACCCTTCACAAAACATGCCCAGATGCCTGGAAATTCCCAAATCATGAGTCATTCCTGAAACCTTCATCCAACTGACTTCTTCTTGCAGGTCTGAAGAACGTAACTATGGAGTAAAGAGCAGGCAAGAGAAGATTGAAATTCTGGAAGCTCAAAACAGCTTCTGAAACTTTTCTAGGCCTAGAGGAAATGTGAACTGATGCGAGCACGGCGTGGGTTGGTCGTCATGCTGGATGTTTATGAACAGGTTTTCATCATCTTACTCTCTATTACTGGACTCATTTGCTACATGGCTTGAGAGGTACAAGGGATCAAGCAGGAGCCCAGCTGGTTTAGTAATAGTTAGATAGTGTGTGTGTGTGTGTGTGTGTGTGTGGGGGGGGGGTGATGAAGTAAAAAGAATGGTACTCACAAAATAAGTTTGCTCGTTGGCAACCAACCGATAGGGCCTGTGGAGAATGACCATCTCCATTCAAGTACAACGGGTTTCTGTATCATATTAGAAGAGAAAAGGAATGCACCATCTGTCAAGAACCGCAAGGGCCAGTCCATGATCGGGTCAATCGCTCAGAGTGAGAAACCCGGTCTCACTGTCGCTTTGCGCATAGATGCCCATATGTGGATTCGCAATCTATGAGCCAACTAGCCGAGAGGAGCGTCCTGACTCCAAAGGATTCACCACACACATACGATTCAAATGCTTGCCACCACTGGCGAGTCAGCACACGACTAACTATTTTAACAAACTAAGAACACTGTAACTTAACTCTTAGCAGTATGCAGGGATCGGCGCCAGATCTGTCTCTCTGTGCCCGATTCAAGCATACGGGTTGGAGATACAAGATACTATAGAACACAAGGTAACGCTTTCAGAGGAGCAAGTACGATTGTGTATGTTCAGGAACAGGTTATAACCGTAAAACGATTTTTGAACATTTAATAACAAAAATGCATTACACACATTTAAATACACTAACATATACACACAAAGCTTGAAATAAAAGGGAAATAATGGTGAGATTTCTTAGCTTAGCAGTCCTTGTAGGATATTGAATGAAATAAAGTCCAGTTCAAATGCAGGCATTGATATCAAAAGTTTTCGAAACAAAGCATGTTATGGTAGTCCATGTGCTCTGGTTTCCTGGACTGCACATGTGTGTGAAGATCCTAGTAGATGGAATTTTGGAGACTGGGAGGGGTTGTTACTGCCCAAACCTTTTGGGGCTCGCTTATGTGAAAAATAGTTGTTTTTACCCCCTGGTCAGCACAGGGCCAGCTCCTAGGTCACAAGCAGAAAGCACAGCATTTTTTAATAGTCTTTGCGATTCCTCCCCAGATTGCCTTACCGAGGATCTGTGGCCAGATTTTGGAACCAGCCAGCGATGCTTTATCGAATGACACCAAATAACGGTAGATTAGCAGGTGTGGTCTGCGAGTGATAAATAGCTCTGTTTCCATAGCAGCTAGACTGCTATAAATTCGATGAGCTATTAGGCTGATTTTTAGGAACCGGAAAATATATTTGTCTTCTGTCTATGATAAACACATCTATTCTTGGATTATTAATAAAGGAAGTGTGTCTATTGCCTAAATTCAAGTTTCGGAGGGAACATTTTAAAGGGAAGTTTTTTTAGGAGGGGGAATGTTATCTGATGCTGTTGCCTTCCCAGAGCAACATTTGTTCCTCCCTTAGGTGTGAAGGAGCTCTGCTCTCATTCAGTGTGGGTGATGTTCCCCAAGAAGAGATGAAAAAAAATTAACTTCTTGTATGTTTAAAATGAGAATGACAGTAATGATGCTGGACCATACAAAAATCGTTAGCGATTATGCCCGACTTTCCGTAGTGTTCATCACACCATCCAACCAGACTTCAGGTGCTTTATTTGTAATCCACAAAGTCATAACATACGTTACCGGCTGTGCTCAAATTGGGGGGCTCTGGATGCAAATTCAGCAAGTTGTAGGAAGTCATGGAGTGGGGGTACAAGGAGTGGGTGCGAGACCACTAAGAGTCGTTCAGGAAGGCGCTAGACACACTTGTCCATGGGGAGGCCAGGCCTTTGTGGATTACAAATAAACCATAAGAATGCACATCTAGCTTAACCCCCCCCCCCCCCCCCCCGCCATCTCTATTTTTGTCCTTGAGAAAGAGAGACATGCCGTTGTCTCAAAACGTTGGGATGTTATATAGGAAGTAATAAAGATTATTGTTTAACTCTATCTGGAGCGCTAACCATTCACTCTTAACACTTCAAGTCTGGTTGGACGGTTCACGTCTTCTCTCTTCTAATGACAAGTCTACATGCTTTCTTCACTACAACTGTACGGAGCACATCGGACACGAAACAGAGAAACTTTCCAAACTGGAGGGGAGGGCTGTTGTTGACCACTGACCATTCAATGGTTTGGTGAGTGCCGCAAAGCATTTTTTCTCTTGTGAACCCATGATGGATCTCTGTACTTTTGGTCACTCTCTTTGAAAACCATGAGGGAATCTCACTTACCACTTACCAGCTGCGTAGAGCTAGCAGGAAGCCGTCCTCCTAAGGAGGGTGTAAAATACAACAGGGGGAAAAGGCGCCCAGGAAGAAAGGTATGTTTATTCGCACTATGGCAAAAAACTATGATGCAAGTAAACGTCTTATTTTTCTTATTTTTGTGTTGAGGTTTTTTATTGTTTTTATAGGACAACTGTAGCGAGAGGGATGTGGAGGCTGCCATATTTATTTCCTTTTAAAGAGAACACGAGGTGGGGTTCTGACAATGCTATCCACATACAGGGGCTGGGTCTGCCTATATTGCCCAGCCTCTGTTGCTATCCAGATCCCCCCTAAGCCCCCCCTGCGCTCTGCTATCCCCCATAAATCACAGCCGCGCTGCCGACACGCAGTGTGTCACAGCGGGCTGTGTTTACCTCTGTATTGTCAGTCTGCCGCTCCCCCCGCCTCCTGCATCGCTACGGTACCCGCCCGTGTCCCTTCCTTCCCCGCTGATTGGAGGGAAAGGACACGGGCGGGGACCGGAGCGATGCAGGAGGCAGGGGGGGGGGGGGGAAAGGGGGGTGGAGCGGCGAGACACTACAGAGGTAAACACAGCCCACACACCTCGGCTGTGATTTATGGGGGACAGCAGAGCGTCGGGGGAACTTAGGGGGGATCTGGATAGCAACAGAGGCTGGGCAATATAAGCAGACCCGGCCACTGTATGTGGATTGCATTGTCAGAACCCCACCTCGGGTTCTCTTGAAGCAATACCAGTTGCCTGCCTGCTCTGCTGGTCCTCTGCCTCTAATACTATTAGGCTACTTGCACACCAAGACGTTGCGTTAGGTGCTACGTTAAGGTCGCATAACGTGCACCTAACACAACGTATGGTGCTGCAAGAGCCGACGGTAGAGTGAGCCGCGTTAGGCGGCTCGATTCCTATAATGTCTCCCAGAGTGGCGCTGATTGGCCAGCGGGTCCACGTGATGCGGAGCGAGACACTCCTCATCACGTGGTCCCGCCGGCCAATCAGCGCCCGCCAGTGCAGTGAATATTAAGTAGCCATGTGCGCGGCTACTGTAGCTGGCTCTCCCCGCCTCCTCTCCGCCCCCCACTGCGCATGTGCAAACAGTCTAACGCGGCTATAGCCGCTCCAACGCCGTAGCATGCTGCACTTTGCGGAGAACGTGCAGCGTTACATGTAACGCAACGTGGGCTGTGTGAACAGCCCACTTGTGTTACATTGCTGTGCGTTGGGGGAGCGGTACAGGCGCACTAACGTGCGCCTGTAACGTCTTGGTGTGTAAGCAGCCTTAGCCATAGACACTGAACAAGCATGCCGCAGGTCAGGTGTTTCTGACATTTTTGTCAGACCTGACAAGATTAGCTGCATGCTTTTTTCTGGTGTTATTCAGACACTACTGCAGCCAAAGAGACCAGCAGGGCTGCCAGGCAACTGGTATTGTTTAAAAGGAAATAAACAAGGCTGCCTCTACATACCTCTCACTCCAGTCCTGGCCACATGCTAAATCCCACTGGACCATAGAAATTCAAAAACCTTTGAACTCTACATTTGCACCCATCTAATGCTGGGAATACACGATTCGTTTCTGGCGCTCGATTCTCCTCTCGATCTCGTTTTTGCCGCTTGATTTTGCAGTCGATCTTCTGCTCGGTTTTCTTATCTTTTTCCATTCATTTCTATCAGAAATCGAGCGGCGAAAGGATCGGCTGGGAGATCGGACAAGTCGGAAATTATCTATCGAACCATCTAATCACCTCAAAAACGAACCGTTTATTCCCAGCATTAGAGCAACCTGATCCTACCTCACCCTTTATCAGCGCTGTCCAACTTCACGGGTATGGAGATGGAGGGCCAATTTTTTTTCAGACTACATGGTGGACGGCCCCCACTAATTTCAATGCAATACACTCCAATGCAATTGCGGGCCGAGCGGTATTCAGTCTTTTGTCCAGTTTTATTCTTTTAAATAATCAAATAAAATGAAGTCTTATTTGCTGCTATTATTGTCTTGAAGATTAAAAGGGATGTGCCCATTTGTGATCTAATATCAGTACGAAATGATACAAAAATTCAGTACAATACAGAATACAAATTATAGGAAGGATACAAATATTTTCTATGTAAAAATGATGTGTGTATAATCATAATAATCAGACGTTTAACGCAATGAACACTCTTGTCTCCTTTCACAGCCTTTTCACGTGGTTACTATACCAACCTGGACCCTCCTGATCTCTGTGACAATAAACAGGACCCTTGTGACTCACTCAGCCAGACCTAATATAATAGTGTGACTGTGGCTGGGGGATACAGGAGTGTAAGCTCCTCTGGTGCCGAGACTGATGGGAATAATCAGTGTGCAGTGTTGTGGAATATGTCAGAGCTATATAAATGTATAATAATAATAGTGTGTGACTGTGGTGAGGACATTAGAGTGTAAGCTCCTCTGGTGCAGAGACTGATGGGAATGAATCAGTGATCTCTATACAGCGCTGTGGAATATGTCAGAGCTATATAAATGGATAATAATAATAATAGTGTGTGGCTGCGGTGAGGACATTAGAGTGTAAGCTCCTCTGGTGCAGAGACTGATGGGAAATGATTCAGTGATATCTGTACAGTGCCGAGAAATATGTCAGATATATAAATGTATAATATTAACAGTGTGTGACTGTGATGTCACAAGTAGCCAGGCATAGGTGCCCCCGGTATAGATAGCCAGGTATAGGTGCCCCCAGTATAGGTATCCAGGTATAGGTGCCCCAGTGTAGGTAGTCAGGTATAGGTTCCCTCAGTTTAGGTATCCAGGTATAGGTGCCCCCTGTATAGGTAGCCAGGTATAGGTGCCCCAGTGTAGGTAGTCAGGTATAGGTTCCCTCAGTTTAGGTATCCAGGTATAGGTGCCCCCTGTATAGGTAGCCAGGCATAGGTGCCCCCGGTATAGATAGCCAGGTATAGGTGCCCCCAGTATAGGTATCCAGGTATAGGTGCCCCCTGTATAGGTAGCCAGGCATAGGTGCCCCCGGTATAGATAGCCAGGTATAGGTGCCCCCAGTATAGGTATCCAGGCATACGTGCCCCCAGTATAGGTATCCAGGTATAGGTGCCCCCTGTATAGGTAGTCAGGTATAGGTGCCCCCAGTATAGGTATCCAGGTATAGGTGCCCCAGTGTAGGTAGCCAGGTATAGGTGCCCCCAGTATAGGTAGCCAGGTATAGGTGCCCCAGTGTAGGTAGTCAGGTATAGGTTCCCTCAGTTTAGGTATCCAGGTATAGGTGCCCCCTGTATAGGTAGCCAGGTATAGGTGCCCCCAGTGTAGGTAGCCAGGTATAGGTGCCCCAGTGTAGGTAGCCAGGTATAGGTTCCCTCAGTACAAGTAGCCAGGCATAGGTGCCCCCAGTATAGGTATCCAGGTATAAGTGCCCCCAGTATAGGTATCCAGGTATAGGTGCCCAGTGTAGGTAGTCAGGTATAGGTTCCCTCAGTTTGGGTATCCAGGTATAGGTGCCCCCTGTATAGGTAGCCAGGTATAGGTGCCCCCTGTATAGGTATCCAGGTATAGGTGCCCCCTGTATAGGTAGCCAGGTATAGGTGCCCCCAGTATAGGTAGCCAGGCATAGGTGCCCCCAGTATAGGTATCCAGGTATAGGTGCCCCCAGTATAGGTAGCCAGGTATAGGTGCCCCCAGTGTAGGTAGTCAGGCATAGGTGCCCCCAGTATAGGTATCCAGGTATAGGTTCCCTCAGTATAGGTATACAGTGTATTTTTGTGACTATTTTCTCGAAATCGAAACTAGCATTTGGCAAAAATTTGCAAGCAACCCTGATTGTTTGTATGGCTGCAACATCATTTATAGAGTAGCACTAGTGGCCACACATAGCAAGTATCAAAATACTGCTGCACAAGACATTTAGCTATCACAGCCTCGTCTGCAGAGCTTACACTCTGTGGCCCCATTCACACTTACAAAACACAAAACACCGGTGATTTTTCTGCGATTTCACGCGGAAAAATCACTGAACACTGCGGCGATTTTGGCGCGAACGCGTTTAGCGCTTCTATAGCACTGAAACGCGATCGCCTGGAAAGTGCCTGACAATGGTGCAAGCGATGCGTTTGTGTTTCACGTTTTTGCCCATTTTTGGGCGATTTGCGTCAAAACGACTGATAACAGGCGTTGCGCCCGATCCAACTGTCGGATCTATGTTGGCCTACGGTCTTGTGATATTGTGCAGATGGTCTGTGTACAAGTCGATTGAACGACTGTTAAATGACTTGTACTTGTTTTCAATGTGTAGTCTGTCGTTCCGCAGTATGTAAATGAGTTGGTCGTTTATCCGTCCGGACGTGTGGACATACAGGTCGTTCAGTTTGTCGTGTCGTGCGGGTGGTCGTTTGCAGGTTGTGCACTTGTTGAACGTGTGTATGTGCCTTAAGAAAGATCAGTAAATAACAGCAAGTGCAGTGCTGTGACCTGCTACAACCAATTAGAAGTCAGGGATAATGGCAGTGAAGGGAGGATGGGCTGCTCTGGGCACAGGACTGGCGGGTAGCGGGACTCTGGGCTTACCTTGCAGCTGCTCAGTGTGCGATCTCTCCTCTGGCTGCTCTGCCTCCTCTGCACCTTTTATACAGACACAGAGAGGCTGTGACGTCACCCTCCACTGTCACTCTGCCTGCTGGATGTCCGCTGCTCCTTCCTCGCTCTTCCCCATCGCTGCTCCCCAGACCCCAGCTGTGATCAGGAGAACAAATGGAACAACAGCACACAAACGAACGCCAGCGATAGTGATCGCCACTTCTAACAAACATCACGACAGTGAGCAGGGAAACCTGGCTTAACGGCTGCTGCCGCAGCACTACTACATTACAAGTTGATTCTTAAAGCAAACCTTAACTGAGAGGGATATGGATGTTTCCTTTTAAACAATACCAGTTGCCTGGCAGTCCTGCTGATCTCTTTGGCCGCAGTAGTGGCTGAATCACACACCTGAAACAAGCATGCAGCTAATCCAGTCTGACTTGAGTCAGAGCACCTCATCTGCATGCTTGTTCAGGGGCTGTGGCTAAAAGTATTAGAGACACAGGATCAGCAGGAAAGTCAGGCAAGTGGTATTATTTTAAAAGGAAAAATCCATATCCTTCTCAGTTTAGGTTCCCTTTAAAGTGATATAGAACTCAAATCTCATCTTTGGTTTAAAGCATAGGTTCTCAACACATGGTACACATACCCCTGGGGGTACTTAAAGCAGGGCTGTGGAGTTGAAGTTGGAGTCCAGGAGTCAGAGCCGGCGCCATTTTGGGCACCCAGAGTCGGAGTTGGAGTCGGTGGTTTCATAAACTGAGGCGTCGGAGTTGGAGTTGAAAGATTTTTGTACAAAATCCACAGTCCTGGTAAGTATTAGACTAAGGAGTCGGAGTCGAGGAGTTGGAGCTATTTTGGGTACCCGGAGTTGGAGTCAGACACCTGAAGTGAGAGAGATATGGAGGCTGCCATATTTATTTACATTTAAACAATACCATTTACCTGGCTGTCCTACTGATCCTTTCTGGCTGCAGTAGTGTCTGAATCACACACCTGAAACAAGCATGCAGCTAATCCAGTCAGACTTCAGTCAGGGCACCTGATCTGCATGCTTGTTCAGGGTCTGTGACTCAAAGCAACATTTAGAGGCAAAGGATCAGCAGGACAGCCAGGCAACTGGTATTGTTTAAAAGGAAATAAGTATAGCTGCCTCCATATCCCTCTCAGTTTAGGTGTCCTTTAGCCTATTAGCAGCTTTGAAGGAATTATCTTGCTTAAGATAAGTGCACTGCTTTTGACCTCATTCAGCAGAGCTCATTGTGCTGTAAATTCTTAGAATGCTTTGATGTCTCTCTGCTAGCAGAATATATAGAAACTGAAAGCAGAAGTCCTCTGTTATTGTCTAACACTGCCCCTAGTGACAAGTGGCCATAAATACACATTACAGCAGTACTAATTAGTAGCAAGGCAATGTAACAAATAATAAAAAAAATGTGTTAAAATAAATTGGCCTGGAGCATCTAAATAAATTGGCTGCTAAAAGGATAAAGTCGGCTCAAGAGGTACTTGAACTGGTCATACTCAGTTTATTATATAGGCAATCCACTACTTACAAACAGGTTTTATTCCAGGAGATTGAAAGTTGAATGTGTTTGTAAGTTGAGTCCTGCGTTAAACATGGTGAATTGTGGATAAATTATCCTCTGGAATTGGATGTATAGTATAAACTATGGGGTTTTTTTTGGTTGCTATAAATGTGCTTCATAAGTGTTTTAGAGCGGAATATAACCCTGCATTTCAACTTTGCTCTAAAACATTATTTACCGCATTTTTTTTTTTACTAGACCAGCATTGGAAGGGTTACACACAGAGCTTTAAAGAGGATCTGTAACGTCAAAACGTCCCCTGGGGGGTACTCACCTCAGGTGGAGGAAGATACAGGACCCTAATGAGGCTTCCCACGCCGTCCTCGGTCCCTCAGGGGTCTCGCTGCAGCCCTCCGTACAGCGGCGACGTAAATATTTACCTTCCCGGCTCCTGCGCAGGCACTCTGGTGGCTGTCGGCTCCGAAGTAGGCGGAAATACCCAATCGCCGTCGGGTCTGCTCTACTGCGCAGGCGCAAGTTTCAGGCGCCTGCGCAGTAGAGCGGACCCGACGGAGATCGGGTATTTCCGTCTATTTCCGAGCCGAAAGCAGCCACAGCGCCCCCGCTGGAGCCTGCAAAGGTAAATATTGATTTGACAGTCG
Organism: Hyperolius riggenbachi; assembly: GCF_040937935.1. Lineage (NCBI taxonomy): Eukaryota > Metazoa > Chordata > Amphibia > Anura > Hyperoliidae > Hyperolius > Hyperolius riggenbachi. Next base: position 31,640,725 of record NC_090654.1, read on the forward strand.
GGTCTGTCGCCGGCTGTTCGGAGGGCTGCAGCGAGACATCCGTGGGGCAGAGGACGGCGTGGGAAGCCTCATTAGGATCCGGAGGCTTCCCCCACCCGAGGTGAGTACCCCCCAGGGGATGTTTCTGATGTTACAGAGTCTCTATAAAGTTCCGTGGAGAGAAATGCAGATGCATCCGAAGTTTAGATAGATACATTTAAGTAAACACAATGTAACAAGTGATGAATTTGACACACTCTCTGACTGTGCAGGAGCTCCTGCACAGCCAGACAGTGTGTGTCACATTCATCACTTGTTACATTGTGTTTATATAAATGTATCTATCTAAACTTCGGATGCGTCTGCATTTCTCTCCACGGAACTTTAAAGCTCTGTGTGTAACCCTTCCAATGCTGGTCTAGTAAAAAAAAAAATGCTGGTTGCATATAATATGCTGTAAATAATGTTTTAAAGCAAAGTTGAAATGCAGGGTTATATTCCGCTTTAAATAGAGTGACCAGACGTCCCGGATTGCCCGGGACACGTCCCGGATTCGGGGTCCGCTGTCCCAGGCTGCATGAGGTCCCGGGAAACGTCCCGCTTTCAGCAGCGGGACGTCCCGGCCTCGGGACTCTGGCCACTCTATGCTTATGAACTGGCAGCGGCGTCTATAGACGCCGTGCCAGTTCATTGTCCGCAGCCCCGCTCCAGCCTCCTCTTCCGGTGTCTGTTCCGACACCGGCAGGCGAGCAGGGCTATGGCAAGATGGCTGCCGAAAACCCTGTACTGGAGACTATTTGTCTCCAGTACAGGGCTTCGGGCGCCATCTTGCCGTAGCCCTGCTCTGCCAGGCTGTCAGCGCGGGAGACTTCAGGAGGAAGGTGGTCCCGGGAGCAGCGTGCCAGAGGCCGGAGACTTCTGCCAGGTGAGTAAATGCTTTCTTTTTCAGGTGAAATGTTTGCCCGCATTGTTTCTTTTCTGGGGAAATGTTTGCCCGCATTGTTTCTTTTCTGGGGAAATGTTTGCCCGCATTGCGTTTCTTTTCTGGGGAAATGTTTGCCCGCATTGCGTTTCTTTTCTGGTGAAATGTTTGCCCGCATTGTTTCTTTTCTGGTGAAATGTTTGCCCGCATTGTTTCTTTTCTGGGGAAATGTTTGCCCGCATTGCGTTTCTTTTCTGGGGAAATGTTTGCCCGCATTGCGTTTCTTTTCTGGTGAAATGTTTGCCCGCATTGTTTCTTTTCTGGGGAAATGTTTGCCCGCATTGCGTTTCTTTTCTGGGGAAATGTTTGCCCGCATTGCGTTTCTTTTCTGGGGAAATGTTTGCCCGCATTGCGTTTCTTTTCTGGGGAAATGTTTGCCCGCATTGTGTTTCTTTTCTGGTGAAATGTTTGCCCGCATTGCGTTACTTTTCTGGGGAAATGTTTGCCCGCATTGCGTTTCTTTTCTGGGGAAATGTTTGCCCGCATTGCGTTTCTTTTCTGGTGAAATGTTTGCCCGCATTGTTTCTTTTCTGGTGAAATGTTTGCCCGCATTGTGTTTCTTTTCTGGGGAAATGTTTGCCCGCATTGCGTTTCTTTTCTGGTGAAATGTTTGCCCGCATTGCGTTTCTTTTCTGGGGAAATGTTTGCCCGCATTGCGTTTCTTTTCTGGGGAAATGTTTGCCCGCATTGCGTTAATTTTCTGGGGAAATGTTTGCCCGCATTGCAGTAATTTTCTGGTGAAATGTTTGCCCGCATTGCAGTAATTTTCTGGTGAAATGTTTGCCCGCATTGCGTTTATTTTGTACTGACATGTTTGCTCGCATTGCGTTTTTATTTTGTACTGACATGTTGCCCGCATTGCGTTTATTTTGTACTGACATGGTTGCCCGCATTGCGTTTATTTTGTACTGACATGTTTGCCCGCATTGCGTTTATTTTGTACTGACATGTTGCCCGCATTGCGTTTATTTTGTACTGACATGTTTGCCCGCATTGCGTTTTTATTTTGTACTGACATGTTGCCCATTGCATTTAGTTTCTGGTGTCTGGGGTAACTGTTACTGCATTTATTATTTAATGGTCATAGATGGCTATGTTTGCTGCTTTGTGGTTACGGTATACTATTAGCATCACACAGTTTCTGCACACCCATGATGCAAAGTCTCGTTTGTCCACATCATGGCGTAAACACTGCTTTCTTATGCCTCGGTGTTACATCATTACGTTAGCTCCGTCCATACAATGTCATGGCCACGCCCATTTTTCGCCGCGGCGCGCCCCCCCCCCCCGGTCTTCATCGCTGTGCACTCTTCAGTCCTCCCCACTTTTCCCCCCCCTGCACCCGCCCTCCCTGTCACAGGTTGGACCTACAAAAATCTGGTCACTCTACTTTAAACTACTTATAACAGTGTATGCTATACTGTAACATTCAAAGGGACTCCGAGCACCTCTCATGGGCATGCCTTTAAGCCAGACTTCCAACAAAGTCCTGCTATGACCCCTCTGGAAGAGCCCTCTTGCAATGGCCATGCGTGTCACTTCCTCTTCCTGCTTCATTCAGTGATGCACTTCTCTAACAGAGAAGACAGGGGTGACCTGGAAGTTATAACATAGCCAAGATGGCAGCCGCAATTTTTAAATTGAAATTGAATGAAAACTATTTGGTGTAGAACAGCGATTTAGGCATCAAATGAAAGAGGAGAGCACAAGCTACAGAAAGGTATGCATTTTGAAAGGGAATCTAAACTGAGAAGGATATGGCTTTTTCCGTTTAAAATAATACCAGTTGCCTGACTCTCCTGCTGATCCTGTGTCTCTAAGGGCCCGTTTCCACTAGGGCGAATTCGCATGCGTGGCCTGCATGCAAATTCGCATAGGCAATGAAAGTGGATGGGACTGTTTCCACTTGTCATTGTTTTCGTGCGTTTTTCTGTGCAGGATTTTTCTGCACGGTAGGGCCTGCAGAATTCGCCTGCGTGAGGAATGCAGGCGAATCGCAGCCCATGTATTTAATAGGGAAAACGCACGTGCGTTTTTTGCCGCGAATTTGCGTGCGAATTCGCATGAAAAGTAATACAAATTGAGTCAGGCAGTGACATGGTTAAATTCGCATAGACCCTGCCTATGCGAAATCGCATGCGAATTCGCGGCAAAAAACGCACGCGGAATCGCATCCGCATGCGATTTCGCCAGCGGTGGAATCCCAGGGATTCGCACCGCACTAGTGGAAACGAGCCCTAATACTTTCAGCTGCAGCCCCTCAACAAGCATGCAGAACATGTGCTCTGACTAAAGTCAGACTGGATTAACTGCATGCTTGTTTCAGGTGTGTGATTCAGCCACTACTGCTGCAGCAAAAGAGATCAACAGGACTGCCAGGCAACTGGTGTTGTTTAAAAGGAAACATCCATATCCCTCTCAGTTTAGGTTCCCTTTAACTACTTTGCAGTACTGGTCGGAGTCTTAAAGACATGCCCATGAGAGGTGCTCGGAGTCCCTTCTAATAACAAAAATATGTACTGTTATAAAAAAAGCTGTATATTGTATATTTTGTACATGAAGACAACTTTGATTCTCCGAAACGTTGCAACTCGAGTCATTTGCATGTAGGGGACTATCTGTACTGAGTTTTGAGATAAAACAAAAATGATAATAAAACATATAGATAGAAAACCGAATAGATATTTATAGTTCAGCAAAAGCATGAAAGAATGTTTGAAAATCAAACACACAATCAGGAAAAATTACAAAAACTGAATATGTTATTCAATCATTTTTTGAAATAATATTTTTGGAAAAATAAACCATAAGTGTATGGTATATTGGTTCAGTTCCTCAGATGACTCGATCAAGTGGATAAATCGATCGAATTTCTCTGGCTGAACACCTCTCTCATCCCCCCCAAAAAAATGGAATTGAATGTCCACCTTAGGATAGTCAATTAACTCCCATCCGGTGTGTGTCGAATCTCTGTGTTCTCCATCTCGGCATGTCATGCCTGCCCGATACTGATAAAATGGATAATTTTGTTTAAGATTGGCTTAATGACATTCAAACCCTCGCACAATCTGGGCCCTGGATACCTGAAGGAGGACAGTGGTGTAGCTAAGGAGCTGTGGGCCCCGATGCAAGTTTTACATGCCCCCCCCCTCCCCCCAAGCACTCTATACATAACAATTGATACGGTGCACAAAAACCTGCCAATGGCAACCACAGTGTCAGAGGTGCAAGAAGAGGATGGGGAGCAGTTTGTTAGTAATTACTACTATTCAAAGTATCTATAGAAGTGATTATTATGAGCACAGGACTAATAGAGAGCTAATACTGCAGTTGAGGGAGGGCCCTACGGGGCCCCTCTGGCCCAAGGGCCCCTCTGCAGTCGCAAGTTGGGCCTCTGCAATTCCTATTGCTACGGCCCTACTGAAGGACTTTTAGCTACATCACACCCTCCACAATCTTAGATCAAAAGGATCTAGTAACTTGGTCACCCCCAGAGTCCACCTCAAACCCTTTGGAGCCATAGCCTTCTGTCATGCTGCCCCTACACTTTGGAACTTCCTGCTACACCCAATCGGGACATCTCCATCCCTGGAAGCATTTCAGGACAACCGAAGTAACGTGACATGATGAGATAGACATGTGTATGTACAGTGCCAAACGCACAAATAACTATTATTTATTTATTTTTATTTTTTATTTTTTACTAGTATTTATATAGCGCCGACATATTACGCAGCGCTGTACAGTGTATATATATATATATATATATATATATATATATATATCTTGTCATTAACTGTCCCTCAAAGGAGCTCACAATCTAATCCCTACCATATGTCTATATTATGTAGTTTTTAAGTACTGTAGTCTAGGGCCAATTTTAGGGGGAGCCGATTAACTTATCCATATGTTTTTGGAATGTGGGAGGAAACCAGAGTGCCCGGAGGAAACCCACACAGACACGGAGAGAACATACAAACTCTTTGCAGATAGTGCCCTGGCTGGGATTTGAACCAGGGACCCAGCGCTGCAAGGCGAGAGAGCTAACCACTACGCCACCGTGCGTGCTGTCCAGCCTGCACCCCTGTAATGATCTGAGACACAACTATGCGCTTTGAGTCCTAAGGGAGAAAAGCGCTTTACAAATGTTTTTGTATTGTATTATCTCTCTAGCCTATAATCAGCCCCCCTCTTTGCGCTCCTCTGTAAGGCTGCGCTCTATTTTTAGTATAATGGGAGAGGTATACTCCGCCAGTCTTTGAACAATACCTTCCCAGCCATCGCTCATCTCTCCTAGTTACCTATAGAAACGCTAATGACACGACTCTTCAGATCAGGGACGGTTCTTTTATGAAGCAACTAGGCTGTGTTCCTTTTTTTTAAGATGTGGTGATGTCATGGTGTCAATGAAGCATTTTTATAATGACTAATACAGCCTTGAAGTGGAAGTTTACGCCTACTTAAAGGATACCCGAGGTGACATGTGACATGATGATACAGAGATGTGTATGTACAGTGCCTAGCACACAAATAACTAGGCTGTGTTCAGGGGCGTAGCAATAGGGGGTGCAGAGGTAGCGACCGCATCGGGGCCCTTGGGCTAGAGGGGCCCCAAAGGTCCCTCCCTCAACTACAGTATTAGCTCTCTATTGGTCCTGTGATCATAATAATCACTTCTATAGATGCTTTGAATAGTAGTAATCATTAACAAGCTGTTCCCCATCCCCTTCTTGCACCTCTGACACTGTAGTTGCCATTGGCAGGTTTTGGTGCGCTATATCAATTGTTATGTATAGAGTGCTTGGGGGGCCCCATTGTAAAACTTGCATCGGGGCCCACAGCTCCTTAGCTACGCCACTGGCTGTGTTCCTTTTTTTCTTTCTCTGCCTGAAACAGTGAAACATCAGGTATGGAAGTGACAGTTTCTGTCCTGGTCGGGACCGGGACGGACTGGGTCAGACTATAGCATAGGCCTCACTGATAAGTAATTACAGCCAACACTTTCCTGTCAGTAAATGGCTTCTGAGAGCAGTAAATAGGTAAAGGGTCAATAATTCATAGATTTGAGCTCTGGCATACTTCAATGAAGGTGTCATTGAGCAGCGACAATGAAACAGTAAAAACTTAAAAACTAGTTTTAAATATAAAATAAAACTGGGAGATATCTAAAAAGAAGTCATTTTTAGGAGCAGGATAGATACAATTGTTTTTATCATCAGTTTACTTTCCCCTCAGATGTCCTTTAAAGAGACACTGAAGCGGAAAAAAAAAATTATGATATAATGATTTGTATGTGTAGTACAGCTAAGAAATAAAACATTAAGATCAGATACATCAGTCTAATTGTTTCCAGTACAGGAAGAGTCAAGAAACTCCAGTTGTTATCTCTATGCAAAAAAGCCATTAACCTCTATGACTTTCAAAGTGGAGAGGGCTGTCTTCTGACTTTTATTATCTCAACTGTTAGTGAACAAATTTCTTTTTCTCTGCCAGAGGAGAGGTCATTAGTTCAGACTGCTCTGAAAGAATCATTTTGAATGCTGAGTGTTGTGTAATCTGCACATATTATAGAATGATGCAATGTTACAAAAAACACTATATACCTGAATAAAAATTTGAGAATATTTTCTTTGCTGCTAATCTTCTACTAATTATTCATAGTACACAACCAATTCATTATATCATATATTTTTTTCGCTTCAGTGTCTCTTTAAGTCCAGACTGAAGAATCACCTGATAAGTCTGGTATTTATGAAGCCCTGACTATTTCCTCTGTATCACAGTCCAGCCTGCACCCCTGTATTGATCTGAGACATATCTATGCGCTTTGAGTCCTATGGGAGAAAAGCGCTTTACAAATGTTTTTGTATTGTATTATCTCTCTAGCCTATAATCAGCCCCCCTCTTTGCGCTCCTCTGTAAGGCTGCGCTCTATTTTTAGTATAATGGGAGAGGTATACTCCGCCAGTGTTTGAACAATACCTTCCCAGCCATCGATCATCTCTCCTAGTTACCTATAGAAACGCTAATGACACGACTCTTCAGATCAGGGACGGTTCTTTTATGAAGCAAGGTGAAACATTTGCATCAGGCGCAGAGATTACAGGGGCAGCATGTTTGCACTGTGTGTACCTTCCTGAGGAGGAATAGAGAGGCTGAGGGTGAGCAGTTTGTTTGGCACAGACTCACAGCCAGCCAGTGTGCTATTGTGTTGAGCTGCAGCATGTCATGTGAGAACATTACATGAAGCAGAGTAAATTGTCGGGCGCTGTGCGATCATTCCAAATCAGGGGGGGGGGGGGGCACATCCTCACAAGTTTGCCTCAGGCAGCTAAAGTCTAGAACCGGTGTACCAATAAACCAGCATACATTGTCAAAACAGCATACATTTAAAGTGATATTCTCCTTTTTAGTAGAATCAGTGTCCCCTTGCCCGCTCGCTTCGCTCGGACAACTTTTTATTCTAACTCTATGTCCATTTGGCTGTGGCATAGCTAGAAACATTTTTTGGGGGCCCTAAGAACTATGCACAGTTGAGCAATGCCACCTGCCCCTACCCTCTGAATATGAATTGATTGGATAGTTTACATTCCTGTGCAATGTCCTTGAGCAAAGAGACCAAGCCAGAGGGTGAAGAAACAAAGGAAAGTTAATAGTGAACACATCAAGTACAACCTGGGTCCCGTCTGCTCCAGGGCCCCATAGCAGATGCTATGGCTGCTATGGCTATTGCTACGCCCCTGCCACTTGGATAGTGGACGCCAGGACCCAGGCTGCTAATTCGGGTTGCAAGGTTAATGCTGCTGATCTTTATTATGGGGTTAACTTACTGCATGCAAGACTTTGCACATGCTCAGTCGCATTTGTATGCTATTTTGATGAATATGCTGACATGTTGGTACACCAGCCCTGCTTCAGATGCCCAAACTTCACGGAAGCCAGTGTATAATCTACAGTACCTCCAAACAGCCAGACGCAAGAGTGAGAGGGACGCCTATACTGCGTGGAATAACAGGGCTCTCCAATTCCCGGGCCAAAATATGAGCCTTTACCGTGAACCGTCCAACTCAAGTCAATTGTACAGATTCCCAGGGCCCCCTCTAGCTACAAGCAAAGGGCCAAAAACCCTGCAAGGGCCTCGGGCTGGGCTGCCCTGTGCTCCGAGGTCCCCTTCTGCCCTGAGCAGCGAGAAGTCAGTGTTGCTTACCAATTTTTGCCGAAGTCATTTTCGTCTCCGAAATGCTATTTTCGATTTCAAGACCATTTTGTGAAAATAGCTTGTATTTTTTGTATTTTACTGCAAAAAGTACATGATGTCTGGAATTGACCGCAAAAAGTGCGAAAATGCAGAAAACTATATCTTTACCATGAAAAATCAATATTTTTCCCGAACACATTCTTGAAAAGCACAGAAAAACAAGAAAAATAACAAAACTCACTTTTGATGTCATTTTTGCTCAAAAAGCGAATGTAACATTTTCATGAAAATTAATGCAAAAAGAATATCGGCATTTTCACTCATCCCTGCAAGCAGTAACTCACATGTCCCTCATCCAGTGCTGAATCTCACTGCTCTCCTGACACTTAACAACTGGTCACTATGATTACTTTCGACTGGCCGGAAGTAACCATAGTGACCAGATGCTGACAGATGGACCAGAGGTGACACAGAGGGGACAACAGGGACACAGGGGGAACAGAACTGACACAGGGGGACAACAGAGGCTCAAAGGGAACAGAGGTGACACAGAGGGGACAACAGAGGCTCAAAGGGAACAGAGGTGACACAGAGGGGACAACAGAGACACAGGGGGAACAGAACTGACACAGGGGGACAACAGAGGCTCAAAGATAACATAGGTGACACAGAGGGGGACAAAAGATGCGCAAAGGGAACAAAGGTGACACAGAGGGGGGAAAAAAGGCTCAAAGGGAACAGAGATGACACAGAGGGGTACAAAAGAGGCTCAAAGGGAATAGAGATGACACAGAGAAGGACAATAAAGACACAGGGGTAGTAGAGGTAACACAGAGGGACACAAGAGGCACAGGGGGAACAGAGAAAACACGGGAACAAAAAGAGACACAGTGGGAACAGAGGTGACACAGGGGGAGAAAAGAGGCGATACAGTGGACACAGAAGGGGGACAAAAGAGGCACAGGAAGTACAGAGGTAACACAGGATAACAGAGGTGATACAGAGGGGGACTAAAGAGGTGACAGTGTTCCGTCTTGAGATCGGCAGGAGCACGCGGCGGGCAAGGAGAAATCTACTTCCTGTAGGAGCCGCGTAGCCAACTGCAGGACGTAGATTTCTACCTACGCGGTCCGGAACTGGTTAACCAGCCTGGCGGTATGGAAAAAAAGGAGCACACGCAGCCGGCACTTTGCCAGCCGTGTGTGCTACCTGATCGCCGCCGCAGCGAGGCGATCCGCCGCGTGCAACGGCGAAAGAGGGTCCCCCAGCCGCCCGAGCCCAGCGCAGCCGGACCAAACAGTTCCGGCCAGCGCTAAGGGCTGGATCAGAGGCGGCTGACGTCCATGACGTCACTCCGCTCGTCACCATGGCTCATCGCGGCCCTTCTTGTTACTTCTGAAGTACGCATTAGGAGCGCCCTCTAGTGGGCTTTCATGCAGCCAACTTTGTTGGCTGCATGCAATTGTTTTTTTTTTAATTAAAAAAAAAACGTCCGGTCGCCAGCCTGGCGATCCTAATAGAACGCCAGGCTGGTTGAACATTATATTTTCAAAGAGATTTATAAAATAAAGGATGATATACACATGATTATTTACAGTTTTCTGTCATTGCTGACTGGAGAATACAGTATAATCGATTCTGTTACCCATATCCGACTAGTCTGAGGCTATGCAAATTACAAAAAGAGAAATTGAGAGCCGGAAATGGTGTGTAGTAGGTTATTACAAATGGTATTATGTGAGTGAATGCAAAAAAGGTACTCACAAAGGTGGGTTCCACACAGGCAACCACTGTGACAGCAGGTGGGTAGATTGATCCGACCTCACTCGGGTAAAAGTCGCTCTCTGTAGATTGGAAAGTACCGGTAGTCGGGGTATCACCCCTCCACCAAGGGTGGACTAGACTAACAAGTAGACTTATTTAACATAGGCGCCAGTGTAGAATAAAACTTTGTTAAAAACCATTTAAAAAGAGAGGTCAGGGGCGCCGTGTCCACCAGGCCAATCAAGTGGCTGCCTGGGGTGCTGTGCAGGGAGGGGAGCGCTGCTGCGGGGGGGGGGTGTCACCCTGCCCACGCCCCTGCCAGATTGTGGGAACCCCAGGTGGTGAACTGGCTTGCGGCATCTAATAGACACCGCGCCAGTTTACTCCCCGCTGCCCACCTCAGCCTGCGGGAATCTTCCGGCAGGCAGAGCAGGGTTATGGGAACATGGCACCTGAAGCGCTGCACTGGAGACTATTTGTGTCTCCAGTACAGGGCTTCGGGCACCATCTTCCCATAGCCCTTATCTGCCTGTGTCAGTGGGGGTGTTTTGTAGCCGCTGGCTGCAGGAAGATCATTGGGGGAGCTGCGCGCCGGGAGAGGAATCTTCTGCAGGTGAGTAAATGCTTTTTTAGTTACAGGTTCACATTACGATTATTTTCTAGTGAAACATTGCTGCATCACGATTATTTTCTGGTAAAACATTGCTGCATTACAATTATTTTCTGGTAAAAAGATTGCCGCATTATGATTATTTTCTGGTAAAACATTGTAGCATTACGATTATTTTCTGGTGAAACATTGCTGCATTAGGATTATTCTATGCTAAAACATTGCCGCATTATGATTATTTTCTGGTGAAACATTGCTGCATTCGGATTATTCTATGCTAAAACATTGCTGCATTACGATTATTTTCTGGTGAAACATTGCTGCATTAGGATTATTCTATGCTAAAACATTGCCGCATTATGATTATTTTCTGTTAAAACATTGCTGCCTTACGATCATTTACTGGTGAAACATTGCCGCATTATGATTATTTTCTGGTGAAACATTGCTGCATTACGATCATTTACTTGTGTAACATTGCCGCATTATGATTATTTTCTGGTGAAACATTGCTGTATTACAATTATTTTCTGGTGAAACATTGTTGCATTACGATTATTTTCTGGTAAAAACATTGCCGCATTATGATTATTTTCTGTTAAAACATTGCTGCATTACGATCATTTACTGGTGTAACATTGCCGCATTATGATTATTTTCTGGTGAAACATTGCTGCATTACGATTATTTTCTGGTGAAACATTGCTGCATTACGATTATTTTTTGGTGAAACATTTCTGCATTTTCAGGGGGGCACCACGGGGAGGGGCCACAGGTTTTCTCGCCTGAAGTAGACTTACCTCCCAAAAGACTGTATTGTATGGCTCTGCAGCGAGCTTTTATAGCTGCAGAGCCCTAAATTGTAAAAAAAATAGCTGGTTACTAGAGGGGTATAAGCCTATGGTCCTGAAGTGGTTAAACAAGGACTCTAACTTCATGTGCTGGTACAATGGGTTTTAAATGTTGCAATACTTTTTATTTTTTCATTTTTTATTTTATATGCTGATAAGATGATGGTATATAATGCCATTATTCATTTTATTTCATGTGCTGGGAAGATGGTTTTAAACGCAACAATTCTTTTGAGCTTATAACAAATGGTGTGTGTACATGCCCAGTCATGTTTGAACTCTAGATTTACAATGTCTCCCCATCGGAGTGTGTCCTATGCTATGATTTAACAAATTAGTGGACTTATCTATTGGTCATAAATTAGCTAGCATGCCTGTTATTAGAGAGTCCTGCAGTGGTAATTAAGGCATCTAATTACATTCATTTATGTTTATAAAGAACATATTATATTTATATTTTATAAAAATGTATTTATGTTTGCAAAAGAATGTTTCTCCTCTGAATGTCCAGTGGATATAAGCTGTGTTTTTTCACATCTTGTGAATATGCAGTGACGACGGCTAGGGGCCTGTTTCCACTACACACAGATTGGACGCAGATTGGATGCAGAAAAACGGACTCCAATGAATGCCTATGGGAAAATCTGCATCAGAAAAATCACATTTAGTGGAAATAGGCCCATAGGCATTCATTAGAGTCAGTTTTTCTGCATCCATTCTGCATCCAATCTGCATCCAACCTGCATGTAGTGGAAACAGGCCCTTATTATTAGCAGAAAGCTTACTTTTTATTTACCTCTAAGCTAGCCAATAAATGGTATCATCCTGATTACTTACCACTTTGAGGCCTCATTCACATCTAAAATCGAAAACGCAAGCGTTTTGCGTGCTTTTTTCCCCCCTCCCGGTGCTCCACTGCGTGCTGCGTTTCTGGTAGAAGTGCTTTTCTAAGTGCCTTTCCAGAGCGGTTGTGTAATTCACTCCCTGACGCAAGTCAGGAAGTGAACTCTTTGACCTAGAAAAGAATAAATACAATGTATTTATTATAAAAAAAATGTGAACGCAATCGCCGCATAAAGCGGTTTTGTGAGCGTTTAGTGCTCTTCCTATACCTTCCAATATAGCAAAAGCGCCCCAAAAATGGTACAGGCAGTCAGACAGGCACGCTTTGCTGAACGCACAGCGCACAAACCACACTAATATGAACCTTCTCACAGACATTCATTGCACAAGCGTTTTGTGGGCAAATTTTAACAATCGCCTGCGCTTGAAAAAAGGCCGAAAACACCCCTAGTGTGAACGAACCCTCCATAGAAAAATGGTGTTATCCGATGGTTAGGGGCCTGATATCACCATAGCGATCCCATGACCTTTCATCCACCTCATCTTCCTGCTTCCTCCTCTTCACATTCCCCAGCACGGATTTGGCAGAGATCACACACACACAAGAAGAGGAAGAGACAAAATAAACACAAATACACGTGTCTCTTTCTTCATACAAACGTTCCCCGAAGACAGTCCACAGAGGTTTTATGTCCGCACGACTGCAGAGACACTCTGTACGCAATGTACAGTATCTGACCGCAAACCTTAGATCACGCCTGAGCCGTTATTGTCAGGTTCACGTGTCTCCCCACGGCGAGGTCAGTGTACCACAAGCACACCTGTGTGGCTGTGTTTCCTGGCTCTGATTTTTTTCCCTTCTTGAACAAGGGGAAAACATCAGCTGTGTGCCAATCATAAGGAACTGACCCACTTGAAAGAGAATCACAGAAAATAAGATAAAATGGCTTATCGATAACTGAACTAAACTCCATTAATACTCGTGGGTGGATCCCACCTGGGTCAGGCGCCTTGTCTATCTTATTTAATCGTGCCTGTACACCTTCCTGTGTTAGGCATAGGCAATTGATGCTGAATGATGTAGAGTGCGAACAACCCAGGGCCATATTATGAGCTAAAGGCCTCACCTTGGTAAATACAGAGGCAAAGCAAGCATTTTAAATTTTCTGCTTTAGCTCGGTCCTCCACAATCAAGTTTCCCGCCTGATCTTGTAAAAGTCCTATATTCTCTACTTTCTTTCTTTCAGAGATTACATATTTGTAAAACTTTGTGGGATTTGACTTTATGATGAATAGGAAGTACAGATTGGTTGTTGATGGTGGAAAAATCGATTCATTAAATTTTATTTCCGATCGCATTTATCTGATCACTATGGAGATTATTTGCTATAAATTGTACCATTAGTGAGCAGCACCTTTAGTTAATATCCAGAATTATTTTCTATAGTTTATGCTAAGATGGCGCTGCAAATATTATATTATCAATTCAGTGCCATGAAAGAAGCTCACGCAATATAAATCCAATATTAGTTTATAACTATACATTATTTTATTATAGCCAGACCAAATTAATAACCGTACCCGTGTTTCCTCAAAAATAAGACAGTGTCATATTTTTGTTCCAAAAGATTTATTTTATTTATTTATTGTATTTACCGTATATACTCGCAAGCAAGCCGACCCGCATGTAAGCCGACCCCCCCACTTTTACCCCAAAAAACAGGAAAAAATGATTGACCCTCATGTAAGCCGGGGTAGGAAACGCTGGCCGCGTGATCCCCCCAGTATGTCCCAGTATAGCTAGTATAGTGCCCAGTATAGGTAGGTAGTGCTCAGTATAGCAAGTAAAATGCCCCAGTATAGCTAGTATAGTGCTCAGTATAGCTAGTATAGTGCTCATTATAGCTAGTATAGTGCTCAGTATAGCTAGTATAGTGCTCATTATAGCTAGTGAAGTGCCCCAGTTTAGCTAGTATAGTGCTCAGTATAGGTAGGTAGTACTCAGTATAGCTAGTAAAATGCCCCAGTATAGCTAGTATAGTGCTCAGTATAGCTAGTATAGTGCTCAGTATAGCTAGTATAGTGCTCAGTATAGCTAGTATAGTGCTCAGTATAGCTAGTGAAGTGCCCCAGTTTAGCTAGTATAGTGCTCAGTATAGTTAGTATAGTGCCCCCAGTATAGCTAGTATAGTGCCCCCAGTATAGCTAGTATAGTGCCCCCAGTATAGCTAGTATAGTGCCCCCAGTATAGCTAGTATAGTGCCCCCAGTATAGCTAGTATAGTGCCCCATTATAGCTAGTATAGTGCCCCATTATAGCTAGTATAGTGCACCATTATAGCTAGTATAGTGCCCCCAGTATAGCTAGTATAGTGCCCCCAGTATAGCTAGTATAGTGCCCCCAGTATAGCTAGTATAGTGCCCCCAGTATAGCTAGTATAGTGCCCCCAGTATAGCTAGTATAGTGCCCCCAGTATAGCTAGTATAGTGCCCCATTATAGCTAGTATAGTGCCCCATATAGCTAGCATAATGCCCCAGTATGGGTGGGTAGGTGCTCTCCCTCCCCGCTCCCCCTGCGGCCGCCGCTGCTGCTATTACCTCAGGCGGCGCCGCTTCCTCTATCCCCGTCCTCCTCCGGTAGTAACTCATTCACAGCAGCGCGCCTCTCGCTGCTGTGATGACGAGGAAACCATAGAGAGCGGCTTCCTGTAGCGCGATGCCGTTACTATGGGAACCGCTCTCTATGGTTTCCTGCGTCATCACAGCAGCGGGGGGCGCGCTGCTGTGAATGAGTTACCGGAGGAGGACGGGGATAGAGGCAGCGGCGCCGCCTAAGGTAATAGCAGCGGTGGCCGCGGGGGGAGCGGGGAGGGACAGCACCTATCCACCCACCCACCCACACATGACTCGCAAGCAAGCCGACCCCCCAACTTTTGGCCCACTTTTGGGGGGTCAAAAATTCGGCTTGCTTGCGAGTATATACGGTATAAAGCGCCAACATATTACGCAGCGCTGGACAATAAATAGGGATGTGCTAGGTCTTATTTTCAGGGGATGTCTTATATTTCAGTTCCTGTGCCAGGTGTCCTCCTGACTTCCCCACTGTGCAGCCGCTTCCTCTGCTGCATGGGGAGAGAAAAAATGGGGAGAAAAAGTTCCTGCGCCTTACAGGGAGTGCAGAATTATTAGGCAAGTTGTATTTTTGAGGAATAATTGTATTATTGAACAACAACCATGTTCTCAATGAACCCAAAAAACTCATTAATATCAAAGCTGAATATTTTTGAAAGTAGTTTTTAGTTTGTTTTTAGTTTTAGCTATTTTATGGTGATATCTGTGTGTGCAGGTGACTATTACTGTGCATAATTATTAGGCAACTTAACAAAAAACAAATATATACCCATTTCAATTATTTATTTTTACCAGTGAAACCAATATAACATCTCAACATTCACAAATATACATTTCTGACATTCAAAAACAAAGCAAAAACAAATCAGTGACCAATATAGCCACCTTTCTTTGCAAGGACACTCAAAAGCCTGCCATCCATGGATTCTGTCAGTGTTTTGACCTGTTCACCATCAACATTGCGTGCAGCAGCAACCACAGCCTCACAGACACTGTTCAGAGAGGTGTACTGTTTTCCCTCCTTGTAAATCTCACATTTTATGATGGACCACAGGTTCTCAATGGGGTTCAGATCAGGTGAACAAGGAGGCCATGTCATTAGTTTTTCTTCTTTTATACCCTTTCTTGCCAGCCACGCTGTGGAGTACTTGGACGCGTGTGATGGAGCATTGTCCTGCATGAAAATCATGTTTTTCTTGAAGGATGCAGACTTCTTCCTGTACCACTGCTTGAAGAAGGTGTCTTCCAGAAACTGGCAGTAGGACTGGGAGTTGAGCTTGACTCCATCCTCAACCCGAAAAAGCCCCACAAGCTCATCTTTGATGATACCAGCCCAAACCAGTACTCCACCTCCACCTTGCTGGCGTCTGAGTCGGACTGGAGCTCTCTGCCCTTTACCAATCCAGCCACGGGCCCATCCATCTGGCCCATCAAGACTCACTCTCATTTCATCAGTCCATAAAACCTTAGAAAAATCAGTTTTAAGATATTATTTGGCCCAGTCTTGACGTTTCAGCTTTTGTGTCTTGTTCAGTGGTGGTCGTCTTTCAGCCTTTCTTACCTTGGCCATGTCTCTGAGTATTGCACACCTTGTGCTTTTGGGCACTCCAGTGATGTTGCAGCTCTGAAATATGGCCAAACTGGTGGCAAGTGGCATCTTAGCAGCTGCACACTTGACTTTTCTCTGTTCATGGGCAGTTATTTTGCGCCTTGGTTTTTCCACACGCTTCTTGCGACCCTGTTGACTATTTTGAATGAAACGCTTGATTGTTCGATGATCATGCTTCAGAAGCTTTGCAATTTAAAGAGTGCTGCATCCCTCTGCAAGATTTCTCACTATTTTTGACTTTTCTGAGCCTGTCAAGTCCTTCTTTTGACCCATTTTGCCAAAGGAAAGGAAGTTACCTAATAATTATGCACACCTGATATAGGGCGTTGATGTCATTAGACCACAACCCTTCTCATTACAGAGATGCACATCACCTAATATGCTTAATTGGTAGTAGGCTTTCGAGCCTATACAGCTTGGAGTAAGACTACATGCATAAAGAGGATGATGTGGTCAAAATACTCATTTGCCTAATTCTGCACTCCCTGCACTGCACTCCCTGTATATTCCCAAGACAGGGAATCTCCGACTTATTATGCCCACCGATATGAACCGCCCACCCGCCGCGACGTCGGGGACTCCCTGCCTTGTCCCCCTGTGTGGTCCTCTTGCCCCCTGCATGTCTCTGGTCCCCCTGAGTTATCAACAGCAGCAGACAGTTAACCACTTAACTACCACGGTCAGCCGATCGGCGGACCTAGGTGTTAAGTGGTTTTACATGGAAACCGCTGCTCGTTCGAGTGGCCTTTCCATGTCAGTTCACGGAGGGTGTCTCCGTCAACTGCCTGCAAGCCTCCGATCGCGTCTTGCAGGCGAAATGTAAACACGCAGCAGCGCCGTAAAGGAGATCGGCGATCACCGGCCTCTGATTGGCCGGGGATCGCCGCATTCTGATAGGCTGAAGCCTATTAGAGGCGGCGCAGGACGGATCTCCATCATGCGCTGCCCATAGCCTGCGGGAGAGGGAGGGAAGGACAGGGAGGCTGGGAATCACTGCGGAGGGGGGCTTTGAAGAGTCCCCCCGCAAGGCACAAGTAGCAGGCGGCGATCAGACCCCCCCCAGCAGGACATCCCCCTAGTGGGGAAAAAAGGGAGGAAATCTGATCGCCCTGGCTGATTCCTGATCTGTGCTGTGGGCTGGAGAGCCCACGCAGCACAGATCTGCGCCAAATCCCCTGGTCTTTAAGTGGTTAAGGGCTGCTGTAATTAGCAGTAGCAATGAACAAACAAAAGCTTTCATCAGCAGGTTGGAGGTGGGGGATAGGACACTGTACTTCAAACAGTTTATAGAAGTCACACTTGATTGCATTCACACCTCCCCCTGGATAAATAAGGGTAGCAGGAAGTGTGTATGTGTGTGTGTGTGTGTGTGTGGGGGGGGGGGGATAGCAGCTCCTACAGCTATTAGAAACCAGGACAAACTGAAAAATAATCTACTTGGATCCCTTTAAAGTACTGTATTTTTGGACTATAAGACTCACAAAAGTGGGGAAAAAAGTAACTGTGTCTTATAGTCCTAATGCAGGGAGTTCCTGACTTGTGAACGCTTGCCAATACTAACCTCCAACCCGCCACAATGTCAGGGACTCGCTGTACTGTGCGCATGCAGAGGACACAAGAGGCAAACAGTAGACACAGGGGGACACAAAAGGGCATAGAGGTGGACACAAGGGGGACAGAGGAGAACGCAAGGAGGACACATGGGGGACGCAGGAGGACACAAGGGGGACAGAGGAGGACACAGGGAGACACAAGAGGTACAAAGGGGGCATAATCCACAAGATGCCCCTTCACCATGGATGCACCAGGTTTAGTATATATTTTTTCCCCTGGGTTTTGTCCTCTAAACCTGGGTGCGTCTTATGGTCAGGAGCGTCTTATAGTCCGAAAAATATGGTGAGTTGGTTTCATGGATAAAACTAGTATGTCTTTATCAAATTGTACTATAGTTGTAAAATATAGTTTTACAACATTAAAATAAAAAACACAGCCCCATTATTTTACTTTTTTTTTTTTTAAATCAATAAGTTGCAGCACGGTGGCATAGTGGTTAGCGCTCTCGCCTTGCAGCGCGGGGTCCCTGGTTCAAATCCCAGCCAGGGCACTATCTGCAAAGAGTTTGTATGTTCTCTCCGTGTCTGCGTGGGTTTCCTCCGGGCACTCCGGTTTCCTCCCACATTCCAAAAACATACGGATAAGTTAATTGGCTCCCCCTAAAAATTGGCTCTAGACTACAGCACTTACACTACATAATATAGACATATGGCAATGGTAGGGATTAGATTGTGAGTACTTTGAGGGACAGTTAGTGACAAGACAATATATATATATATATATATACACTGTACAGCGCTGCGTAATATGTCGGCGCTATATAAATACTAAATAATAATAATAATAATAAGTTTATTCAAAGCGTATAAAGACAGAAGGGTTGTCCCATCGTAAAGCTGTGGAATCTGGAGTTTGCCAGTGATTGGTCACCTGCAGGCCGGGGGCACGCTGGTATTCTCGGTAAAGTTGCCAGGAAAGGAACTCAGCAGTTACATAAGTTATTTCATAAAAACATGTCAGAGCTGGCTCTGGGCCCGGTACAACATGTCGCCGGCTGTGTTAGTTGTGTAATACCTGAGTCGCTGTGTGTACCCAGATTAAAAAAACAATTGCCCCGGGTGGTGATGGAGAGTTGCTGCCTGGATCTGCTTGTCCGGAGGGTGTGACGTTACTCGCCTGCCTTCCTGGTTCCTGCTCGCGCCTCACATTGCTGAACACGATGTTATGATCAATTTATGAAGAACAATGAGACCCAGGAAATGCGCTCAGCACTGCACGGCCCATATCACGGGCTTTACTCCAAGGAAGTGTACCTGAAGTGACTTTCAATGCTAAAATTAGAGCCAGTAGAATCTCATGACAGTAAACTCAGTGTCTATCGTAAACCCAGTCCCCAGGTGCTGACCATGCGTCCAGGGCCGGTTCTAGCTTTAATGGAGCCCTGGGGCTAGGTATGGTTGGAATTGTTAATTTCAGTTTCAGCGGAAAATCCGCTTTCCGCCACCGCTTTCCATTGTGGATTTTCGTGGAAATTTCAGGCAAATTTAACATTGGTTTTCTCAAAAAGTAAAGGTCTTTTTGAAAGATATTTTTCCCTCTTGTTATTATTATGATTTATTGTATTTATAAAGCGCCAACATATTACGCAGAGCTGGACATTAGTTTAGGTTACAGACAATATTTAGGGGTGACATACAGCAATATGACAATACCTGAATACAAGAAAACCAGATCACACAGCACAGTATGAGTACCAGGTAATGCTTAGTCAGTGACTGGAGGGGAGCATGGAGATTAGGCAAGTTAGGTTCCCTCAGATGCATAGCATGGGTGCACAGTAATGGAGGTGCAAGATCAGGTAGGACACAAAAGGAGGAAGGCTTACAATCTAGAGGGAGAGGTAGGGACACGATATGTAGGGGACCAGAGTTCAGCTGTGGGTTAAGAGCAATTGTGAGGGGTGGTAGGCCAGAGTGAAAAGGTGAGTTTTGAAGGCCTTCTTGAAGGTGTTGAAGGAGGGGGTTGCCCTAATGGGTGGAGGTAGGGAGTTCCATAGTGTTGGAGCGGCTCTTGAGAAGTCTTGGAGGCGTGCATGGGACTGGGTGATGCGGGGGACGGTCAGGCGAAGTTCATTGGAGGAGCGGAGTGAGCGGCTTGGTGTGTATCTCTGAGTAAGATCAGAAATGTAGGTTGGACAGGTTTTGTGGACGGATTTGTAGGTCACAATATCTTGAATCTGATTTTGGACTTGTTCCCACTCTTCTGCTGAACATACCCTGAAAATGTGGTGTTTCTATCATCTGTGGGGGCTTTGCTACTAACCTCTAAATTCGGCGGCATAGCGCATATCGGTAGTGCAGATTTTCTGCATTTTACATTACAGTCAAGGGCCGCCGACTTTAGCGGTTAATAGCAAAGCCCCTGTAGGTGCTAGAAACACCACATTTTAAGGGTTTGTTAAGTGGAAACAAGAGGGGAAAAAATCTTTCAAAAAGACCTTGTACTTTTTGAGAAAATCAATATTAAAGTCGGCAGAAATTTCAACGAAAAATGTCCACGATTTCCGCGAAATTCCGCCTACCGCACTTCTATTACCGATTTCCGATGCAGAAATGCAATTTCCGATCATTGCATTTCCACGATAATCTGAACGAATATCCCTACCCGAAGCAAAAGTAACTTGGGCTCGAGTCCCCCCAAGTACAGCCCCACCCCCACAGCAAATTCATCCCCTTGCCCCCCCCCCCCCCCACCAAGCTGGCTACCAGGCACATCCCCCCTCCCCAGTTACACAATATCTTTAGGTGTCCATCATATGTCCCCACAAGCATAGTTTGGATCCCTATTACCCCCCTTCTCTTTAGCCTACAGATGCAGAGTGTACACATAGCAGTGTCATATCTAATCCAGGCAGGACACAGGAGGCAGCACTGTACTCTATGCTCTGGACTTCTTCTCTTTCTCATTCCCTGCAGGCATGAATAGGGTCACCATAACTGGAGTGGGGACACCTTGGGGGGCCCCTACAGGCTTTGGGGCTCTCGGGCAATTGCCCCCTTTGCCTCTATGGAAGCGCCGGCCCTGCATGCGTTTGTATGAATATACAATGTATGACAAATTGATTTAGTAAACTTCTGATATAGTAAACTACTTAACCGGGGTCCCTTGAAGTTTACTATAAAAGGATATTACTGTACTTACCTAAGTGGTGGGAAGCCTATGGAGGGTCCTGGATTCTCCTGGTTCCCACTGTTTCAGCGCCGGGTCCCTCTGAACATATTTGACAAGGTCTTGTTGAACATGCTCTTTATGGGCCCGCTCGAGCGCATCTGTACTGAGCAAAGCCGGACTTATACTATTAGCACCCCTAGGACAACTTTCGTGCTGCCTCCCTTCCCAGAGCACCCCCCCCCCCCATTCCATGTGCAGCCTTGTATAACAGCCATCTACAGCAGCATCTCTCTTTCATGTGCAGCTCTCTTGAGCAGCAGCATCCCTTTCCCTGGTAGCAGGAAAAAAAAGCGCCGGCGACTAGTGGACGAAACGGCCGCCACCATACACTCAAAGTAATTATCGTTAATATGGTGAGAAAAACGGAAGAAAGAGGCCCGATAAATATCGTTAACATTAGAACATTAAAGTTTGTGAAGTATGTTATCATTTTAGAAGCTTGCAGCGTCATAGTTTTTGTCATATTATTTTGTTTGTATGTACAGATTTTACGTTATCAAAAATATTATCTATGTGTAAAAGGGTGTTTCTGCAGAGGGAGTGGTTAGGGTTAGGTACCACCAGGGGGAGTAGTTAGGGACCACCCAGGGGGCAGTTAGGGTTAGGCACCACCGGAGGGAAGGGGGGGGGAGTGGTTAGGCACCACCAGGGGGAGTGGTTAGGGACCACCCAGAGGGCAGTTAGGGTTAAGCAGGGTGGGGGGGGTGGTTAGGCACCACTGGGGGGGGGGGGGGGTTAGGGTTAGGCACCACCAAGGGAGGGTTCTGTGTGAGAATAGGGGTGGGTTAAGCTGCATTGTTGAATTATATAACTATTTTTAACGTTAATATATTTTCATTATCAACTACCATCATTTCGTTAACAATGTTTATTGTTATTTAGATTCCGTTATCCAGCCGGGCCCTTTTTTCCTGGCGCCCTTTTTCCATGCATGCCCTTTCCTTATGTTGCTCTCCATTTGCAGCTTCCTCTTTCCATTTCCAGCCTCCTCTTAGATATGCAGCAACCCTTATTCACAGTCCAGCTGCCCCTTTGACTGCAGCAACCCAAGACCCAGGCCTTCCCAGAAATTCAGCCCTGCTACTGAGCATGTGCTAGTACAGTCCGCACATGCCCAGTAGAACAAAGCTGCTTGTGCATGGCTGCTTCCTTTCCTGCACACTCATACTTAGACGGCAGTGCTGTCACAAAGAAGAGGAGGTTCCTGGGCAGAAGGAGGGTCTGGGAATACTATGATGCATCCAGAGGCTTCCCACCACTTAGGTAAGTATAAAAATCTTATCACTCCCCTAATCGCAGTAGATCATGCAAGATAGGAAAACACACTGACACTGGGAAGCCCGATGTGGTGTGGTATATTATGGAAAATGAAATAGCCTAAATGAGAGTAAGGTACTCATAAATCTGGGTTGCTCATCCAGCAACCACTAGTAGCGCTTGTGGGTCCAGACAGTGGCCCTGTAAGAGTTTTCTGGTCACCACGGCGATCAGATACCTCGCCTCTCTCTCACAGCTCTCCTAGTGCCGGCTTCTGCTGATTCGAGTGAAGGAGAGGAGAAGTGTCTGTTCACCGCTGGAGCTGCTTCTGATAATTGTACACGGGGCAGAGGAGGACACACGGGGAAGCGGAGGACAATGCAGAGTCCCCCGACATTGCGGTGGGTCTGCGATTCATATTGGCAGACGTTAGTATGCATATAAAACACAAGGACTTTATCACCCCATTTTTGTGTCAGAAGGTGGGTGTCAGCCTTTCTTAATTAAATGGAACCTTAACTGAGAGGGATATGGATGTTTCCTTTTCTTGGCAGTCCTGCTGATCTCTTTGGCTACAGTAGTGGCTGAATCACACACCTGAAACAAGCATGCAGCTAATCCAGTCTGACTTCAGTCAAAGCACCTGATCTGCATGCTTGTTGAGGGGCTGTGGCTAAAAGTATTAGAGACACAGGATCAGCAGGAGAGTCGGGCAACTGGTATTATTTTAAAATGAAGAATCCATATCCTTCTGAGTTTAGGTTCCCTTTAAGACTAGTAGGAAGTTTGAGAAACAACTAATTTTATTCAGCACAGTGGACTACGTGTTTCATGGTGTTTCATGGTCTGATGCCGCTTTGTCAGGGCGATAACGTGCCAAGGGTAGCAGTTGGGAAGGGGGTCGCCTTAAATGTCTCTAGTCAAAGGTGTTCTATAGGGGATTATTGATAAGCGGGTGGCCAGATTAAATAACTGCACTTACAGATTTGCGAATTGCCTTAAGCTTGACACACACCTTCAATTTTGATTGGCCAATTTTATTACCTCCATGTAGTATTATATGGAGGTGGTAAAATTAGTCAGTGATTGGTTATTGAAATCGTGTACCAGGCTTCATTTATAACTTTGGTGATCAGCTGAAACGATTGAGGTTAGTGTTGTTCTCAAGCAATTGGCAAGCACACATATAAGGTATCGAGCAATCCCACTTGTGCCGCATACTGGGGGTCTCTCTGTACTTTGGGAAGACCGTCACAAGCTTATGGACAGATTCCTTGAAGCAGACCTGAACTCTTGCACAGGACAGAAGGAAAACCTAGAGGAATGCACCCTGTATGTATTTAGAGAGTTTAGCCTGTTTATTTCCCCCTCATTTGTGTCTAATCACAAGTTGTAATTTGATCTCTCCCTGTGTCACATGACTGCCATGGCAGATAAGCTCAGTTGAAAGCACAGGATGTTAACCCTATGTCTGCTTCCATGAAGGCCGGAAGGAGACACACTGCAGATTTATTTCAGGATTTGTATCAGCTGTAACAAAGAAATATTTTTGTTTAAAGGTTATTATGCTGTTGCATCTTTTTTTAGAGCAGAGAGGATGTTCTGAGTTCACCCAGGTGCGCTTTAAATATCGATTCGGAGTAGCTGCGAGTACATAACTACTCCGTAAGAGCACCACTAACCAGGCACACCATGCGCCCCAAATCCCTGCTTTGGTTTGCGCTCCTCAGTGTATGACAATAATCACTGGTTTCCCTGAAATGTTGCTTCTGGACGGTACCGGATTTTCAGCTATTCAATAAGTTTATTGTCACTTCAGGTTTGTTATAAGCACATTTGTGACACAGGCTTGCTTCAAACCGCTTCTCTTTTCTGTACCAGTGCGCCCGATTTGCACCTGAGGAACTCAATGCAAATGAGGGGGAGGAGCAAAACCCAGCAGGCTGTGTAGCACCACAGCCATATTAAAAAAAGGGGGGAATACAATGTTGTCGTTTTTTTTTCAATATAAGAAATCTTTATTTACATTTCCAAGGGGAGCTCCTGGCTTATTGTAGAAGGATCTGTGTTCAAACAGAGGAATCTGGATGGCAGTGTTTAAAAAATGCAATAAATAAAACCCAGTAAAATGCAAACAGGCAACAGAATAAGTTAAAGTGGTATTATACGCCCAAAACTAACATTTCAGTAACTAGTCTTAGATAAAAAGAAAAAAAACATTTGAAAGTTTTCCCAAACATTGGCCTCAATTCACTAAACATTACCCCATTCGGTATTGCAGAAAACAGACGATTTTACACCTTGCCAAATGCCATTCCACTAAACCTACTGCCGCACTCAAAAGTAAAATTACCGACTTGTGCGGTAAATTATCGACTTGTGCAGTAAATATCTCAAGAAATTGCAGTTCACAAAGATCGAGGGCCCTTTCACACTGGCGCGGTGCGTCGCGGCAATTTACTGCACTGCCACCGCAGGGCCATGAAAGTCTACGGGTGCTTTCATATTACCTGCGGCGCGCCGGAACTGCTCAATCTGACTCACTTCCAAAACGACTACGTTAGCGCGCGTATCGATGTACAGCGGCCCGGAATTCATGTAAGTCTATGGCGACACAATGATTTTAAAAATGTTGGCGGCAGCGACGCGCACGCATGGAAGCTTGCTTTTACAATTCGCTTCCACGTACTTCCTTATTTCCAAAACAGGAAGTGATCGCAAGCAAGCGTCACTTCCTGTTTGGCCAGATGAGGGAATACCGCATAATAGTGTGGTATTCCCTGAAGCCTTGTTTTTGGCGGTGCGATTGCCGCACCACAACGCTAATGCCAATCCGCAGTGTGAAGCTGGCCTAAAGCATTCGGTAAATCAAGTGTTCAGTATTTATCTCAAGCTCTGGCAAGCCGGTATCTCCATGCGGTAAAAGCTGACAGATGTAACCAATAAAGAGAGCTACATAGCCCTGCTTCTCACCCCATTTGATCCGATAAGGTACTTCAAAGGATACCAGATGTGACATGATGAGATAGACAAGGGTATGTACAGTGCCTAACACACAAATAACTATGCCGTGTTCCTTTTTTTATTTCTCTGCCTGAAAGAGTTAAATATCAGCTATGTACGTGGCTGACTCAGACAGGAAGTGACTACAGTGTGACCCTCACTGATTAGAAATTCCAACTATAAAACACTTTCCTAGCAGAAAATGGCTTCTGAGAGCAGGAAAGAGATAAAAAGGGGAATTTCTTATCAGTGAGGGTCACACTGTAGTCACTTCCTGTCTGAGTCAGGACTGAGTCAGCCACTTACATATCCGATATTTAACTCTTTCAGACAGAGAAAGAAAAAAAGGAACACGGCATAGTTATTTGTGTGTTAGGCACTGTACATACACGTCTATCTCATCATGTCACATCGGTTATCCTTTCAAGAACAGCAGAGCAGGAGTAGAAGACATTTAAAAAGGCTTTTCTGTATCCCTTTAGATGTGCATATCTATATACTGGCATACAGAAGAAAGACCTCTAGTTAGCACAAATGCACATCTAAAGGGATGCACCGGATAGAAAATTGCTCCACAGCTGGTAAAACTACCAGGCAGGGCTCAGTGTATTGAAGCATGTTTTTTTTTATATATTACCGAACTTCTACCGCAGACGGAAAACTCACTTAATTTGGGGTAAAAAGTGAAAAATACAGAATGCGGTATTTTACGGACCTAAATTATTTTACCAAACTGCCCTTGATGAATTGAAGCCATTCTCTGTGTGCAAAAACGTATCATTTTCACAGACAGCAGTACAAGATAGCTTACCGCTCTCTCTCTGCATCGGCAAAGGCAGAAGACACTCTCTGCCTGTGTCTTGATCCTGCTCCCCCCTCCCTCTGCTGAGCAGACACATTGCTCTGGCAACAGCTGAGTCCCTTCAGCAGAAAAGGAGGTGGGCGGAGTGAAGGCACTTGCCTTAAGCTACATTGTCGCCACCCGACAGGTCCAGTGACGTAGCCTTGACGACGTTGTTAAGCGACGCCTCTACCCGCTCATGACATCACGCGACTACACGACGGGCGCGAACAGGAAGCAAGCGATCACTCGCGGTACTTTGTGCAGAGTTGTCTGGGATCTTAACGATCCAATCCGCTGTGTTCATCGCTTAACGATGCACGATCGCCATGGGGGCAACATCGTTTAACATGCTAATGATAAACGATCGTCCCAGACGTCTGGTAACATCGCAGTGCATATCGCTTCGTGGGCACAAGGCTTTAGGGCAGAGACACACTGCAGAGCGCTTTTTTAATCCGTTTTCATTTTTAAAACCTGCTCCCATTGACTTGCAGTAAAATCGTGATCGCGCCGGAAGTAAATGGGAGTGTGTTTTTAAAAGCGTAAAACGTTCTGCAGTGCCCTAAGGCAGGAGTCACACTCGTCTGTTTTTCTGTGTGTTCTTTTGCATAGAAAAACTGAAAACCAATGTTAAAGGGGAACTGAAGTGAGAGGGATATGGAGGCTGCCATATTTATTTCCTTTTAAACAATACCAGTTGCCTGGCAGCCCTGCTGATCTATTTGGTTGCAAAATTGTCCGAATAACAGATCTTGTCAGGTCTCACAATAATGTCAGAAACCCCTGATCTGTTGCATGCTTGTTCAGGGGCTATGGCTAATAGTATTAAAGGCAGATAGTAAGCAGGGCTGCCAGGCAAATAGTATTGCTTAAAAGGAAATTAATATGGCAGCCTCCAAATCCCTCTTGTCTTTTAATCAATAGGATAGTTAAAAACTTGATTGCATTTTTCACATGCAGAAAAACGCACACAGAAAACTGAAAGACAAGTGTGATGCCTGCCTCAGAGAGCTTCAGTCAGCAATAATTACACTTGTCATTAGCCAACTAAAGCTTTTGAAGCTCAAACAGCGTTTCAGGCACGAATGAAAAATTTGTTCGGCTTGACAAGAAACAAGTGCTGTTTGGGATGAGCCAAAAAGCCTTCTAAACATGAGCGTGGACTCCCCTGGAGTGTGTGCGTTTGTGAGCTGGTCTGGAACAGCGCTGAGGGAGGATCTTCACTACAGAATGTTATTTGTAAAGAGAAAAAACAAAAATGGTGATGAAACTGATGAAACTACAGTACTAAGCATGACTGCCATCTAACAGGGCACCACCATGGCTGTGACCAAACAGTAGAGGATCCTGAAGACCACTGATGGTTCTGCGCTGCCACGGCCTCTCTTCTGACGTCTGGACTGTCCTACAATTTACTCTGAGATTTGGCATCATAGGCATCCACCATAATAAACAGAGCTGGAACGTGAGAAAAGAGGGATTATAGACAGTGACGATTGTAATCAGCTAATTACAATTTACGCAAAATTTACGCAAAATTTCATGTACATTTTCGCAATAACTCCTATAAGTAATTACAAATTGTTTATTCAATTGATTTTGTACAATCATTAGTAATTTCGCATAATTTGTGCGAATTTCGTGCCGGCGGTGAATAGCAATGGGGGCCATACATGCTATTGTCACAAACATTGCTACATATGTTAAGGAGAATACTGGATACAAGTCGAAAAAAAAATATTTTCAAAAAGACCTTGTAGTTTTTGAGAAAATTAATTTTAACAATGCAAAGACCATTTTTTTTTACGGATTAGGCCACTGCAGCTTTAGGCCTTACTTTAGGCCTCACTGCAGGGCTGCACAACTCAGCAAACAAGTGATCCCCCCCCCCTTTTCTGCCCACCAAAAATCGCAGCGCTGTACACAGTAAATGTCTCCTAGCGGCCACTGGGAGACTGATGACAGAGCGGAGCATTGGCGCGCGCGTCCTCCTGCAAAACTCAGCCCCAGGACTTGACGCCAATTGGCGTTAGGTGGTCCTGGGGCTGCCACCGCGGTCACACCCATCGCCGTGATGCGGTTGTAAACAGGTTAAAAAACATTTTTTCTTTGCATTTTTTAAATCGATTTTCTCAAAAACTACAAGGTGCTTTTGAAAAAAAAAAATATTTTTTTTTGACTAGTACCCACTTATTCTCCTTAACCATCAGCCTTCAGTCGTTTTCACTTTATGCATCCGAGCAATGTTCACCTCCCATTCATTAGCCTATAACTTTATCACTACCTATCACAATTAACTGATCTATATCTTGTTTTTTCCGCCACCAATTAGGCTTTCTTTGGGTGGTACATTTTGCTAAGAGCTACTTTAAAATGGCAATTACAAGCCAGGATTGCAGCAGGGAGTGGCAGAAACAGCACAGAGGGGCCTAGGAGAACATAATGAATAGAATGGTATGCTTTTTATTGTAAGAATTTTAGAGTACAAATTATCTTTAACCCTCCTGGGGGCAGCGCATCCGTTTTTTTGAAATTTTTTTCTTTACAATCATGTAGCGAGCCTGTGCAGCGGCATCCCCCTACCCTCTTCGATCGCCATGGCGACATGACGTCACTGACGTCATGGACGTCGTGACGTCTAAGGGAGTCCCGATCCACCCCTCAGCGCTGCCTGGCGCTGATAGGCCAGGCAACGCACGGGGTCTAGGGGGGGGGGGGGGCTCTACAGCGCGGCGGATAGCGGCCAATCGGCGTGGGGCGGCGGCGCAAATCAGGGCCTGAGAAAACCTCTTGCGTGGCTTACCCCGAACTACGTTCGGGGTTACCGCCAGGAAGGTTAACATGTACGCTTATAGGGACGTAGGGGGACGTAAGCGGCATAAAAAGCGAGGCTTCCGAGAGAAGCGGTTGCTTTTCTGCTGGGGAAAGGAATCCATGATCGGGCACCATGTCCCGATTCATTGATTCCTGGGCTAACAATCCGCGGCCGGGAGCACGCGTGAACGCGCGCGATCGGCCGCGGGAGTGCACATGGTCTTCTGGATGTAGCCTCTAAATGGTTAACATATGTAGCAATTTTGGTAGCAATAGCATGTGTGTGGGCTTTGCTATTAATAGCTAAATTCAGCAAAAAATTACCCAAAAAGTAGGCAAAATTATGAATGATTACAATTACATATGAAACTAATTACAATTTTCCCCAAAAATTCCCATTACTATTATGATGCGTAATTGCGCATTACAATGCGTAATTACGCATAGGCATAATTTCTGCTCATCACTAACAATAGAATGCTGTACAGAGGAGGAGACATCGCAGGACAGAGAGGAATGTCGGGACTGCTACTAAAAACTACTAGGGATGTCAGACTCCATTCCTCGAGGGCCGAGATCCTCACACATTTTTGGCATGGCTCAAATTAACTGATGGGTGTGAATCAGGAAAGGTGTGGTTGGTTCACCAAGCGGAACACTTTCCTCCATTTCTCAGTCCACCCTAGTGGAAGCAGTAGAGTGTTGTACTGTGTTAGCCATCAGTAGAAGCAGGAAGTACTGAATTAGGAGGATACCGTTTTATTGGCTAACTTAGAGGGAACAAAGAAAGACTAATAAGCCTTCTTCAGACTTTGTTCCTGTATACTGACAAGATGTTAAAGAGAACCAGAGATGAAGCACCCTCTTGTATTTTACCTTAAAAATCAGTGGGAGCATGATAGTAAACACCTAATCTGCTCTTTGTTTCATTGTTCTCTGTTTAACCTGACTGTTATCACCTCTGATAAGAATCCCCGACTGAGCACTCAGTCTAGCTTTGCTACGGAAAGATTATAGCTGAGTCTGTCTTCTCTGGTGTTTTTTCAAGCCCAAGCCTGCCCCCTTGTGGCTCTGCTATAATTATTCCCTGCAAAGCCAGACTGAATGCTCAGTCCGGGATTCTTATCACAGCTGATAACAGACACTTTTAGCAGCGAGGATGAAACAGAGAGCAGGGTAGGTGTTTTCTCTAATGTTCTTTTTGATATATATGGTAAAATACGCAAGGGTGCTTCGTCTCTGGTTCCCTTTAACCTTGTTTAGCAGCACGGACATGAGTCTGCTTCTGTTATGGCCGCAGGGACGCAAGACTAGGGTTCGTGCAGTTTGCAGGGCTGTGCAAGCGATCATGTGGGCGAAACCCCACGAACAATAGTCCCGGAGAGAGGGGAGATTGGTGGCAGGGGACAGAAGTCCCTTGAGCCAATCCGTTCTTGTACAGTGAGAATGATCACTGTTTTTGTTCAAAAACAGTGACCATTCTCAAATTGTGCTGCCGCGCTCCCTTCCACTCTTTCGTTCTTGCCACTCCCGCCACCTATCGTTAGATTAATGAACTATAACCCCTGCTAAAACGCTGCACCCCGCGGCAAAACGAGGGGTTTATACTCCCCAAATCCCCCCTGCAAAATTCACGACTTTCTTGGTCGTGGATTTTGCTGCTCATGGAGGCAGAGCTTTCAGCTGCAGCTCTGCCTCCATGCGTGTCAATCGCCGCGCAGATCTCCGCCTCTACCCCGCCCCTCTCTGTGAAGGAAGATTGAGAGGGGCGGGGAGAGGCGGCGATCAGTCGGGATTGATGCGCTGAGAGGCAGAGCTACAGCCATAAGCTCTGCCTCATCAGGAAGCGCTCCCTCGAGGTAGGAGAGGGGATTTGGGGGGTATAAACCCCTCGTTTTGCCGCAGGATAGCGGCGTTTTAGCATGGGTTATAGTTCTTAACATGGCTGCATGTTAAAAAAATGAATTTAGACTCGTTTCACAGTCTCTTTAAGCCATCTAATGACATTTATTTATATTTGTAAAAGAATGTTTCTCCTCCAAATGTCCAGTGTATGTAAGCTGTATTCTTACATCTTGTCAGTATACAGGAACAAAGTCCGAAGATGGCTTATTAGCCACTAACGATCCAATTTCTAGCGAAAAATCGTTTGAGCGATTATTCATCAGAAGTGAAATCGTTCACTACACCATCAACGATCCAATGTTTGCTTCCTATCTAACCAAAATTTCGATTTTTTTCGTCGGTTGTGATAGACGAAAATCCAACGACGTTTTTATAATCATTCCTAATCGATTGTGCCCATCAAAGGAGATTATTGACAACAATCAGATTCGAATTTCTGATCAATCGAACTATTTTTCGCTAGAAATCGGACTATATAGTGGCCACCTTTACTTTATTACCTCTAAGTTAGCCAATAAATGGTATCTTCCTAAATAAATACAAAAACGACTTGCTTGTCAGTCCATCCTAAACACTGGCATGGATATGGCCCACAAGGAATGGAGTTAAACACCTGTGAAATAGAGGATGACAAAACTAGAGGACAAAAAAGAATAACGCAAAGGAGGAGACAAGGAGAAATCACAGGACTGACATGCGAGGAGACAAGAAGGATATGATGGAATGACGGCACAGAAGATTAGGAGGAATGACGAGGGAGACAGGACAGAGATTGGGAAGAAGGAATGAATTAAAGTGTACCAGAGCTCACTTAATTAACCTCCTTAGCGGTAACCCCGTGCTGGACACGGGGTAAGCCGCTCAGGAGGATTTCTTAGGCCCCGCTGGGCCGATCTGCATAATTTTTTTTTTATACACGCAGCTAGCACTTTGCTAGCTGCGTGTTACTTACGATCGCCACCGCCCCGCGCCGATTCACCGCTACCAGCCACATCAGAGGGTGCCCCCCCCCGAGACCCGTGCGCTGCCTGGCCAATCAGTGCCAGGCAGCGCTGAGGGGTGGATCGGGACTCCCTCTGCCGTTGATGACGTCTGTGACGTCATCGCGCGTGTCGCCATGGCGACGGGGGAAGCCCTCATGGAAATCCCGTTCAGAACGGGATTTCCGGATGGGCATACGCGCCGGCGGAGATCGGCGCGTACTGGGGGACGCCGCAGGGAAGGGGGAAGCATGTAGCTAGCTAGTGCTAGGCTAGCTACATGCTAAAAAAATAAATAAAAAAAAGTGAAAAAAATCCTCCCTCAGCCGCATTTATCATACCGCCAGGGAGGTTAAAAAGATTTATAACATACCTGGGAATTCCTCCAGCCCCATCTGCCTGGATTGCTCCCACGCCGCCGTCCTCTGCTGACCACAGCTGCAGTACCGGGTCCCGTCACTTCTGTCAGTCGGAGCCAGACTATGCAGGAGAAGTGCGCCCTCTATGTATCTCTCTGGCGGTCGCGGGAGAGATACGTAGAGGGCGCACTTCTCTTACGTCAGACTAGACACAGGAGGACAGCGGCGTGGGAGCGATCCAGGCGGATGGGGCTGGAGGAAGCCCCAGTATGTATAAATCTTTTTTAGTAAAGTGAGCTTTGGTACACTTTAAGTTAGAAGAATGATACGCTGTCACTAGTGGCATTGGAGGCGATATGACAGAATAGACGTCAGAGCAGGGAGGACTGACATTAAATGCAGGGCTGTGGAGTCAGAGTTGGAGTCGGAGCAACTTTGGGTACTTGGAGTTGGTGGTTTCATAAACTGAGGAGTCAGAGTTGGATGATTTTTGTACCAAATCCACAGCCCTGGTAAGTATTAACCTCCCTGGCGGTCCATTAAAACCGCCAGGGGGCAGCGCAGCACTTGAAATCGTTTTTTTTTAAATCATGTAGCTAGCCTAGCGTTAGCTACATGATAGCCGCTGTGCAGCGGCATCCCCCCTCCCCTTCCAATCGCCTCCGGCGATCAGAGCCAACAGGAAATCCCGTTCAGAACGGGATTTCCTGTTTGGCTTCCCCCATCGCCATGGATGACATCATTGATGTCATCCACGTCATGGCGTCGGAGGGAGTCCCGAAATCCCCTTAGCGCTGCCTGGCGATTGGTTTGAACACGCAGCTAGCAAAGTGCTAGCTGCGTGTAACACAAAAAAATTATGCAAATCGGCCCACCAGGGCCTGAAAAATCCTCCGCGGCGGCTTAGAGCTCGGGCTTACCGCCAGGGAGGTTACACTAAGGAGTCTGAGCCATTTTGGGTACCTGGAGTTGGAGGTTTCATAAACTTTGGAGTCGGAGTCGCATGATTTTTGTACCGACTCCACAGCCCTGATTATTTGACAGCTGTACGGTGTGACTGGCAGAGGATGAGGTAAGAGGAATGATGGATCTACCAGAGGAGGCCACTAGTGATAGAGAAGAATGATACATTAGCAGGAGAAGAGATGACATGATTGCAAGGAAGAGAAGAACAACAAAGTAAACATAGCCTGACTGATTGGGGAGGAAAGGCAGGCTAGAAAGGAAATGAGGGCCTGAGGAACAGAAGTGAAATTCTAGAACATTCCACCTTATGACCACCAGCCAGCTCTACAATAAAACAGAAGACTTAGTCATTCCTCACCGGTGGCATCATTGTGCACCACGGCGCCATCGTGGCTGCGGACCTGGCAGCTGGTGTAGACTTTGCGCCCTTCAATCTTGTCCACTTGGCTGTCTATGAGAACCGTCGTTCCCAATGGAATGGGGCTGAGGGACAGGAGATGGAAACGCTGTCAGTCTCAGTCATGCCCATTTATGAATCACCCCAAAATTACCATCTTCTCTTTCGGGTCCCTAAATGCCTGCTAGATGTAAGGAAGCCGCCATTTCCTACTAAATTTGAAACCCTGATTTTTTTTTACCCAGCAGCTACCAAGCATATTAAGGCAGGAAGGCCTCTTTTCTACGAGCAGCTCAAGGCGATAAATCCACCGCATGTCAGCTGCTGTCTTTCACCGGCCCGGCATTTGCTTGCGCTTGGCATAGGCAGTGGAGAGACAGCCCCTCCCCCATGTAGTTGCATCTGCGCACAAGTTTATACTACTAGTGTGCTGCACTTACTTGCTATAGGAGGAGTCTGGTGCTGGTGTCTGTACTATTAGTGTGGCGCACTTACTTGCTATAGGCAGAGACTGGTGCTGGTGTTTGTACTATTAGTGCGGCGCACTTACTTGCAATAGGCGGAGACTGGTGCTGGTGTCTGTACTATTAGTGTGGCGCACTTACTTGCTATAGGCAGAGACTGGTGCTGGTGTTTGTACTATTAGTGCGGCGCACTTACTTGCTATAGGCAGAGACTGGTGCTGGTGTCTGTACTATTAGTGTGCTGACTTACTTGCTATAGGCAGAGACTGGTGCTGGTGTCTGTACTATTAGTGTGCTGCACTTACTTGCTATAGCAGAGACTGGTGCTGGTGTCTGTACTATTAGTGTGGCGCACTTACTTGCTATATGCAGAGACTGGTGCTGGTGTCTGTACTATTAGTGTGGCTGCACTTACTTGCTATAGTAGAGACTGGTGCTGGTGTTTGTACTATTAGTGTGGCCCACTTACTTGCTATAGCAGAGACTGGTGCTGGTGTCTGTACTATTAGTGTGGCGCACTTACTTGCTATAGGCAGAGACTGGTGCTGGTGTCTGTACTATTAGTGTGGCCCACTTACTTGCTATAGGCAGAGACTGGTGCTGATGTCTGTACTATTAGTGTGGCGCACTTACTTGCTATAGGCAGAGACTGGTGCTGGTGTCTGTACTATTAGTGTGGCGCACTTACTTGCTATAGCAGAGACTGGTGCTGGTGTCTGTACTATTAGTGTGGCGCACTTACTTGCTATAGGCAGAGACTGGTGCTGGTGTCTGTACTATTAGTGTGGCCCACTTACTTGCTATAGGCGGAGACTGGTGCTGGTGTCTGTACTATTAGTGTGGCGCACTTACTTGCTATAGGCAGAGACTGGTGCTGGTGTTTGTACTACTAGTGTGCTGCACTTACTTGCTATAGCAGAGACTGGTGCTGCTGTCTGTACTATTAGTGTGGCACACTTACTTGCTATAGTAGAGACTGGTGCTGGTGTTTGTACTATTAGTGTGTCACACTTACTTGCTATAGTTGGAGACTGTTGCTGGTGTCTGTACTATTAGTGTAGCGCACTTACTTGCTATAGGCAGAGACTGGTGCTGGTGTCTGTACTATTAGTGTGGTGCACTTACTTGCTATAGCAGAGACTGGTGCTGGTGTCTGTACTATTAGTGTGGTGCACTTACTTGCTATAGCAGAGACTGGTGCTGGTGTCTGTACTATTAGTGTGGCGCACTTACTTGCTATAGCAGAGACTGGTGCTGGTGTCTGTACTATTAGTGTAGCGCACTTACTTGCTATAGCAAAAAATGGTGCTGGTGTCTGTACTATTAGTGTGGTGCACTTACTTGCTATAGCAGAGACTGGTGCTGGTGTCTGTACTATTAGTGTGCTGCACTTACTTGCTATAGCAGAGACTGGTGCTGGTGTCTGTACTATTAGTGTGGCGCACTTACTTGCTATAGCGGAGACTGGTGCTGGTGTCTGTACTATTAGTGTAGTGCACTTACTTGCTATAGGCAGAGACTGGTGCTGGTGTTTGCTATAGCAAGTAAGTGTACCACACTAATAGTACAAACACCAGCACCAGTCTCTGCCTATAGCAAGTAAGTGCACTACACTAATAGTACAGACACCAGCACCAGTCTCCGCTATAGCAAGTAAGTGCGCCACACTAATAGTACAGACACCAGCACCAGTCTCCGCTATAGCAAGTAAGTGCGCCACACTAATAGTACAGACACCAGCACCAGTCTCTGCTATAGCAAGTAAGTGCAGCACACTAATAGTACAGACACCAGCACCAGTCTCTGCTATAGCAAGTAAGTGCACCACACTAATAGTACAGACACCAGCACCATTTTTTGCTATAGCAAGTAAGTGCACCACACTAATAGTACAAACACCAGCACCAGTCTCTGCCTATAGCAAGTAAGTGCGCTACACTAATAGTACAGACACCAGCAACAGTCTCCAACTATAGCAAGTAAGTGTGACACACTAATAGTACAGACACCAGCACCAGTCTCTGCCTATAGCAAGTAAGTGCGCCACACTAATAGTACAGACACCAGCACCAGTCTCTGCCTATAGCAAGTAAGTGCGCTACACTAATAGTACAGACACCAGCAACAGTCTCTGCCTATAGCAAGTAAGAGAGCCACACTAATAGTACAGACACCAGCACCAGTCTCTGCCTATAGCAAGTAAGTGCGCCACACTAATAGTACAGACACCAGCACCAGTCTCTGCCTATAGCAAGTAAGTGGGCCACACTAATAGTACAGACACCAGCACCAGTCTCTGCTATAGCAAGTAAGTGCGCCACACTAATAGTACAGACACCAACACCAGTCTCTGCCTATAGCAAGTAAGTGCGCCACACTAATAGTACAGACACCAGCACCAGTCTCTGCTATAGCAAGTAAGTGCGCCACACTAATAGTACAGACACCAGCACCAGTCTCTGCTATAGCAAGTAAGTACGCCACACTAATAGTACAGACACCAGCACCAGTCTCTGCTATAGCAAGTAAGTGCGCTACACTAATAGTACAGACACCAGCACCAGTCTCTGCTATAGCAAGTAAGTGCACCACACTAATAGTACAGACACCAGCACCAGTCTCTGCTATAGCAAGTAAGTGCGCCACACTAATAGTACAGACACCAGCACCAGTCTCCGCCTATAGCAAGTAAGTGCACCACACTAATAGTACAGACACCAGCACCAGTCTCTGCTATAGCAAGTAAGTGCAGCACACTAATAGTACAGACACCAGCACCAGTCTCTGCTATAGCAAGTAAGTGTACCACACTAATAGTACAGAGACTGGTGCTGGTGTCTGTACTATTAGTGTGCTGCACTTACTTGCTATAGCAGAGACCGGTGCTGGTGTCTGTACTATTAGTGTGGTGCACTTACTTGCTATAGGCGGAGACTGGTGCTGGTGTCTGTACTATTAGTGTGGCGCACTTACTTGCTATAGCAGAGACTGGTGCTGGTGTCTGTACTATTAGTGTGGCGCACTTACTTGCTATAGCAGAGACTGGTGCTGGTGTCTGTACTATTAGTGTGGCCCACTTACTTGCTATAGGCAGAGACTGGTGCTGGTGTCTGTACTATTAGTGTAGCGCACTTACTTGCTATAGGCAGAGACTGGTGCTGGTGTCTGTACTATTAGTGTGGCGCACTTACCTACTATAGTAGAGACTGGTGCTGGTGTCTGTACTATTAGTGTGGCGCACTTACTTGCTATAGCAGAGACTGGTGCTGGTGTCTGTACTATTAGTGTGCTGCACTTACTTGCTATAGCAGAGACTGGTGCTGGTGTCTGTACTATTAGTGTGGCGCACTTACTTGCTATAGCAGAGACTGGTGCTGGTGTCTGTACTATTAGTGTGGCCCACTTACTTGCTATAGGCAGAGACTGGTGCTGGTGTCTGTACTATTAGTGTGGCGCACTTACTTGCTATAGCGGAGACTGGTGCTGGTGTCTGTACTATTAGTGTGGCGCACTTACTTGCTATAGCAGAGACTGGTGCTGGTGTCTGTACTATTAGTGTGGCCCACTTACTTGCTATAGCAGAAACTGGTGCTGGTGTCTGTACTATTAGTGTGGCCCACTTACTTGCTATAGCAGAGACTGGTGCTGGTGTCTGTACTATTAGTGTGGCGCACTTACTTGCTATAGCGGAGACTGGTGCTGGTGTCTGTACTATTAGTGTGGCGCACTTACTTGCTATAGCAGAGACTGGTGCTGGTGTCTGTACTATTAGTGTGGCGCACTTACTTGCTATAGCAGAGACTGGTGCTGGTGTCTGTACTATTAGTGTAGCGCACTTACTTGCTATAGCAGAGACTGGTGCTGGTGTCTGTACTATTAGTGTGGCGCACTTACTTGCTATAGCAGAGACTGGTGCTGGTGTCTGTACTATTAGTGTGGCGCACTTACTTGCTATAGCAGAGACTGGTGCTGGTGTCTGTACTATTAGTGTGGCGCACTTACTTGCTATAGGCAGAGACTGGTGTTGGTGTCTGTACTATTAGTGTGGCGCACTTACTTGCTATAGGCAGAGAGTGGTGCTGGTGTTTGTACTATTAGTGTGGCGCACTTACTTGCTATAGCAGAGACTGGTGCTGGTGTCTGTACTATTAGTGTGGCGCACTTACTTGCTATAGCAGAGACTGGTGCTGGTGTCTGTACTATTAGTGTGGCGCACTTACTTGCTATAGCAGAGACTGGTGCTGGTGTCTGTACTATTAGTGTGGCGCACTTACTTGCTATAGGCAGAGACTGGTGTTGGTGTCTGTACTATTAGTGTGGCGCACTTACTTGCTATAGGCAGAGAGTGGTGCTGGTGTTTGTACTATTAGTGTGGCGCACTTACTTGCTATAGCAGAGACTGGTGCTGGTGTCTGTACTATTAGTGTGGCCCACTTACTTGCTATAGGCAGAGACTGGTGCTGGTGTCTGTACTATTAGTGTGGCCCACTTACTTGCTATAGCAGAGACTGGTGCTGGTGTCTGTACTATTAGTGTGGTGCACTTACTTGCTATAGGCAGAGACTGGTGCTGGTGTCTGTACTATTAGTGTGGCACACTTACTTGCTATAGGAGGAGACTGGTGCTGGTGTCTGTACTATTAGTGTGCTGCACTTACTTGCTATAGGCAGAGACTGGTGCTGGTGTCTGTACTATTAGTGTGGTGCACTTACTTGCTATAGGAGGAGACTGGTGCTGGTGTCTGTACTATTAGTGTGGCGCACTTACTTGCTATAGCAGAGACTGGTTCTGGTGTCTGTACTATTAGTGTGGCACACTTACTTGCTATAGGAGGAGACTGGTGCTGGTGTCTGTACTATTAGTGTGCTGCACTTACTTGCTATAGCAGAGACTGGTGCTGGTGTCTGTACTATTAGTGTGCTGCACTTACTTGCTATAGCAGAGACTGTTGCTGGTGTCTGTACTATAAGTGTAGCGCACTTACTTGCTATAGCAGAGACTGGTGCTGGTGTCTGTACTATTAGTGTGGCCCACTTACTTGCTATAGGCAGAGACTGGTGCTGGTGTCTGTACTATTAGTGTGGCGCACTTACTTGCTATAGCAGAGACTGGTGCTGGTGTCTGTACTATTAGTGTGGCCCACTTACTTGCTATAGTCAGAGACTGGTGCTGGTGTCTGTACTATTAGTGTGGCCCACTTACTTGCTATAGCAGAGACTGGTGCTGGTGTCTGTACTATTAGTGTGCTGCACTTACTTGCTATAGCGGAGACTGGTGCTGGTGTCTGTACTATTAGTGTGGCCCACTTACTTGCTATAGGCAGAGACTGGTGCTGGTGTCTGTACTATTAGTGTGGCCCACTTACTTGCTATATGCAGAAACTGGTGCTGGTGTCTGTACTATTAGTGTGGCGTACTTACTTGCTATAGCAGAGACTGGTGCTGGTGTCTGTACTATTAGTGTGCTGCACTTACTTGCTATAGGCAGAGACTGGTGCTGGTGTCTGTACTATTAGTGTGGCGCACTTACTTGCTATAGCAGAGACTGGTGCTGGTGTCTGTACTATTAGTGTGGCGCACTTACTTGCTATAGCAGAGACTGGTGCTGGTGTCTGTACTATTAGTGTGGCACACTTACTTGCTATAGGCAGAGACTGGTGCTGTTGTCTGTACTATTAGTGTGCTGCACTTACTTGCTATAGCAGAGACTGGTGCTGGTGTCTGTACTATTAGTGTGGCGCACTTACTTGCTATAGCAGAGACTGGTGCTGGTGTCTGTACTATTAGTGTGGCCCACTTACTTGCTATAGGCAGAGACTGGTGCTGGTGTCTGTACTATTAGTGTGGCGCACTTACTTGCTATAGGCAGAGACTGGTGCTGGTGTCTGTACTATTAGTGTGGCGCACTTACTTGCTATAGCAGAGACTGGTGCTGGTGTTTGTACTACTAGTGTGCTGCACTTACTTGCTATAGCAGAGACTGGTGCTGCTGTCTGTACTATTAGTGTGGCACACTTACTTGCTATAGTAGAGACTGGTGCTGGTGTTTGTACTATTAGTGTGTCACACTTACTTGCTATAGTTGGAGACTGTTGCTGGTGTCTGTACTATTAGTGTAGCGCACTTACTTGCTATAGGCAGAGACTGGTGCTGGTGTCTGTACTATTAGTGTGGTGCACTTACTTGCTATAGCAGAGACTGGTGCTGGTGTCTGTACTATTAGTGTGGTGCACTTACTTGCTATAGCAGAGACTGGTGCTGGTGTCTGTACTATTAGTGTGGCGCACTTACTTGCTATAGCAGAGACTGGTGCTGGTGTCTGTACTATTAGTGTAGCGCACTTACTTGCTATAGCAAAAAATGGTGCTGGTGTCTGTACTATTAGTGTGCTGCACTTACTTGCTATAGCAGAGACTGGTGCTGGTGTCTGTACTATTAGTGTGGCGCACTTACTTGCTATAGCGGAGACTGGTGCTGGTGTCTGTACTATTAGTGTAGTGCACTTACTTGCTATAGGCAGAGACTGGTGCTGGTGTTTGCTATAGCAAGTAAGTGTACCACACTAATAGTACAAACACCAGCACCAGTCTCTGCCTATAGCAAGTAAGTGCACTACACTAATAGTACAGACACCAGCACCAGTCTCCGCTATAGCAAGTAAGTGCGCCACACTAATAGTACAGACACCAGCACCAGTCTCCGCTATAGCAAGTAAGTGCGCCACACT
Source organism: Hyperolius riggenbachi (assembly GCF_040937935.1). Taxonomy (NCBI): domain Eukaryota; kingdom Metazoa; phylum Chordata; class Amphibia; order Anura; family Hyperoliidae; genus Hyperolius; species Hyperolius riggenbachi. Next base: position 31,681,692 of record NC_090654.1, read on the forward strand.
AATAGTACAGACACCAGCACCAGTCTCTGCTATAGCAAGTAAGTGCAGCACACTAATAGTACAGACACCAGCACCAGTCTCTGCTATAGCAAGTAAGTGCACCACACTAATAGTACAGACACCAGCACCATTTTTTGCTATAGCAAGTAAGTGCACCACAATAATAGTACAAACACCAGCACCAGTCTCTGCCTATAGCAAGTAAGTGCGCTACACTAATAGTACAGACACCAGCAACAGTCTCCAACTATAGCAAGTAAGTGTGACACACTAATAGTACAGACACCAGCACCAGTCTCTGCCTATAGCAAGTAAGTGCGCCACACTAATAGTACAGACACCAGCACCAGTCTCTGCCTATAGCAAGTAAGTGCGCTACACTAATAGTACAGACACCAGCAACAGTCTCTGCCTATAGCAAGTAAGAGAGCCACACTAATAGTACAGACACCAGCACCAGTCTCTGCCTATAGCAAGTAAGTGCGCCACACTAATAGTACAGACACCAGCACCAGTCTCTGCCTATAGCAAGTAAGTGGGCCACACTAATAGTACAGACACCAGCACCAGTCTCTGCTATAGCAAGTAAGTGCGCCACACTAATAGTACAGACACCAACACCAGTCTCTGCCTATAGCAAGTAAGTGCGCCACACTAATAGTACAGACACCAGCACCAGTCTCTGCTATAGCAAGTAAGTGCGCCACACTAATAGTACAGACACCAGCACCAGTCTCTGCTATAGCAAGTAAGTACGCCACACTAATAGTACAGACACCAGCACCAGTCTCTGCTATAGCAAGTAAGTGCGCTACACTAATAGTACAGACACCAGCACCAGTCTCTGCTATAGCAAGTAAGTGCACCACACTAATAGTACAGACACCAGCACCAGTCTCTGCTATAGCAAGTAAGTGCGCCACACTAATAGTACAGACACCAGCACCAGTCTCCGCCTATAGCAAGTAAGTGCACCACACTAATAGTACAGACACCAGCACCAGTCTCTGCTATAGCAAGTAAGTGCAGCACACTAATAGTACAGACACCAGCACCAGTCTCTGCTATAGCAAGTAAGTGTACCACACTAATAGTACAGAGACTGGTGCTGGTGTCTGTACTATTAGTGTGCTGCACTTACTTGCTATAGCAGAGACTGGTGCTGGTGTCTGTACTATTAGTGTGGTGCACTTACTTGCTATAGGCGGAGACTGGTGCTGGTGTCTGTACTATTAGTGTGGCGCACTTACTTGCTATAGCAGAGACTGGTGCTGGTGTCTGTACTATTAGTGTGGCGCACTTACTTGCTATAGCAGAGACTGGTGCTGGTGTCTGTACTATTAGTGTGGCCCACTTACTTGCTATAGGCAGAGACTGGTGCTGGTGTCTGTACTATTAGTGTAGCGCACTTACTTGCTATAGGCAGAGACTGGTGCTGGTGTCTGTACTATTAGTGTGGCCCACTTACTTGCTATAGGCAGAGACTGGTGCTGGTGTCTGTACTATTAGTGTGGCCCACTTACTTGCTATAGCAGAGACTGGTGCTGGTGTCTGTACTATTAGTGTGGCGCACTTACTTGCTATAGCAGAGACTGGTGCTGGTGTCTGTACTATTAGTGTGGCCCACTTACTTGCTATAGGCAGAGACTGGTGCTGGTGTCTGTACTATTAGTGTGGCGCACTTACTTGCTATAGCGGAGACTGGTGCTGGTGTCTGTACTATTAGTGTGGCGCACTTACTTGCTATAGCAGAGACTGGTGCTGGTGTCTGTACTATTAGTGTGTCCCACTTACTTGCTATAGCAGAAACTGGTGCTGGTGTCTGTACTATTAGTGTGGCCCACTTACTTGCTATAGCAGAGACTGGTGCTGGTGTCTGTACTATTAGTGTGGCGCACTTACTTGCTATAGCAGAGACTGGTGCTGGTGTCTGTACTATTAGTGTGGCGCACTTACTTGCTATAGGCAGAGACTGGTGCTGGTGTTTGTACTATTAGTGTGGCGCACTTACTTGCTATAGCAGAGACTGGTGCTGGTGTCTGTACTATTAGTGTGGCCCACTTACTTGCTATAGGCAGAGACTGGTGCTGGTGTCTGTACTATTAGTGTGGCCCACTTACTTGCTATAGGCAGAGACTGGTGCTGGTGTCTGTACTATTAGTGTGCTGCACTTACTTGCTATAGCAGAGACTGGTGCTGGTGTCTGTACTATTAGTGTGGTGCACTTACTTGCTATAGGCAGAGACTGGTGCTGGTGTCTGTACTATTAGTGTGGCACACTTACTTGCTATAGGAGGAGACTGGTGCTGGTGTCTGTACTATTAGTGTGCTGCACTTACTTGCTATAGGCAGAGACTGGTTCTGGTGTCTGTACTATTAGTGTGGCACACTTACTTGCTATAGGAGGAGACTGGTGCTGGTGTCTGTACTATTAGTGTGGCGCACTTACTTGCTATAGCAGAGACTGGTTCTGGTGTCTGTACTATTAGTGTGGCACACTTACTTGCTATAGGAGGAGACTGGTGCTGGTGTCTGTACTATTAGTGTGCTGCACTTACTTGCTATAGCAGAGACTGGTGCTGGTGTCTGTACTATTAGTGTGGCCCACTTACTTGCTATAGCAGAGACTGGTGCTGGTGTCTGTACTATTAGTGTGCTGCACTTACTTGCTATAGCAGAGACTGTTGCTGGTGTCTGTACTATTAGTGTAGCGCACTTACTTGCTATAGCAGAGACTGGTGCTGGTGTCTGTACTATTAGTGTGGCCCACTTACTTGCTATAGGCAGAGACTGGTGCTGGTGTCTGTACTATTAGTGTGGCCCACTTACTTGCTATAGGCAGAGACTGGTGCTGGTGTCTGTACTATTAGTGTGGCGCACTTACTTGCTATAGCAGAGACTGGTGCTGGTGTCTGTACTATTAGTGTGGCCCACTTACTTGCTATAGCAGATACTGGTGCTGGTGTCTGTACTATTAGTGTGGCCCACTTACTTGCTATAGCAGAGACTGGTGCTGGTGTCTGTACTATTAGTGTGCTGCACTTACTTGCTATAGCAGAGACTGGTGCTGGTGTCTGTACTATTAGTGTGGCGCACTTACTTGCTATAGGCAGAGACTGGTGCTGGTGTCTGTACTATTAGTGTGCTGCACTTACTTGCTATAGGCAGAGACTGGTGCTGGTGTCTGTACTATTAGTGTGGCCCACTTACTTGCTATATGCAGAAACTGGTGCTGGTGTCTGTACTATTAGTGTGGCGTACTTACTTGCTATAGCAGAGACTGGTGCTGGTGTCTGTACTATTAGTGTGCTGCACTTACTTGCTATAGGCAGAGACTGGTGCTGGTGTCTGTACTATTAGTGTGGCGCACTTACTTGCTATAGCAGAGACTGGTGTTGGTGTCTGTACTATTAGTGTGGCGCACTTACTTGCTATAGCAGAGACTGGTGCTGGTGTCTGTACTATTAGTGTGGCACACTTACTTGCTATAGGCAGAGACTGGTGCTGTTGTCTGTACTATTAGTGTGCTGCACTTACTTGCTATAGCAGAGACTGGTGCTGGTGTCTGTACTATTAGTGTGGCGCACTTACTTGCTATAGCAGAGACTGGTGCTGGTGTCTGTACTATTAGTGTGGCCCACTTACTTGCTATAGGCAGAGACTGGTGCTGGTGTCTGTACTATTAGTGTGGCGCACTTACTTGCTATAGCAGAGACTGGTGCTGGTGTCTGTACTATTAGTGTGGCGCACTTACTTGCTATAGCAGAGACTGGTGCTGGTGTCTGTACTATTAGTGTGGCGCACTGACTTGCTATAGGCAGAGACTGGTGCTGGTGTCTGTACTATTAGTGTGGCGCACTTACTTGCTATAGCAGAGACTGGTGCTGGTGTCTGTACTATTAGTGTGGCGCACTTACTTGCTATAGGCAGAGACTGGTGCTGGTGTCTGTACTATTAGTGTGGCGCACTTACTTGCTATAGCGGAGACTGGTGCTGGTGTCTGTACTATTAGTGTGGCGCACTTACTTGCTATAGGCAGAGACTGGTGCTGGTGTCTGTACTATTAGTGTGGCGCACTTACTTGCTATAGCAGAGACTGGTGCTGGTGTCTGTACTATTAGTGTGGCGCACTTACTTGCTATAGCAGAGACTGGTGCTGGTGTCTGTACTACTAGTGTGGCCCACTTACTTGCTATAGCAGAGACTGGTGCTGGTGTCTGTACTATTAGTGTGGCGCACTTACTTGCTATAGGCAGAGACTGGTGCTGGTGTCTGTACTATTAGTGTGGCGCACTTACTTGCTATAGGCAGAGACTGGTGCTGGTGTCTGTACTATTAGTGTGGCGCACTTACTTGCTATAGCGGAGACTGGTGCTGGTGTCTGTACTATTAGTGTGCTGCACTTACTTGCTATAGCAGAGACTGGTGCTGGTGTCTGTACTACTAGTGTGGCCCACTTACTTGCTATAGCAGATACTGGTGCTGGTGTCTGTACTATTAGTGTGGCCCACTTACTTGCTATAGCGGAGACTGGTGCTGGTGTCTGTACTATTAGTGTAGTGCACTTACTTGCTATAGCAGATACTGGTGCTGGTGTCTGTACTATTAGTGTGGCGCACTTACTTGCTATAGGCAGAGACTGGTGCTGGTGTCTGTACTACTAGTGTGGCCCACTTACTTGCTATAGCAGAGACTGGTGCTGGTGTCTGTACTATTAGTGTGGCCCACTTACTTGCTATAGCAGAGACTGGTGCTGGTGTCTGTACTATTAGTGTGGCCCACTTACTTGCTATAGGCAGAGACTGGCGCTGGTGTCTGTACTATTAGTGTGGCCCACTTACTTGCTATAGCAGAGACTGGTGCTGGTGTCTGTACTATTAGTGTGGTGCACTTACTTGCTATAGGCAGAGACTGGTGCTGGTGTCTGTACTATTAGTGTGGCCCACTTACTTGCTATAGGAGGAGACTGGTGCTGGTGTCTGTACTATTAGTGTGGCGCACTTACTTGCTATAGCAGAGACTGGTGCTGGTGTCTGTACTATTAGTGTGGCCCACTTACTTGCTATAGGCAGAGACTGGTGCTGGTGTCTGTACTATTAGTGTGGCCCACTTACTTGCTATAGGCAGAGACTGGTGCTGATGTCTGTACTATTAGTGTGGCCCACTTACTTGCTATAGCAGAGACTGGTGCTGGTGTCTGTACTATTAGTGTGGCCCACTTACTTGCTATAGCAGAGACTGGTGCTGGTGTCTGTACTATTAGTGTGGCGCACTTACTTGCTATATGCAGAGACTGGTGCTGGTGTCTGTACTATTAGTGTGGCCCACTTACTTGCTATAGCAGAGACTGGTGCTGGTGTCTGTACTATTAGTGTGGCGCACTTACTTGCTATAGCGGAGACTGGTGCTGGTGTCTGTACTATTAGTGTGGCGCACTTACTTGCTATAGCAGAGACTGGTGCTGGTGTCTGTACTATTAGTGTGGCCCACTTACTTGCTATAGGCAGAGACTGGTGCTGATGTCTGTACTATTAGTGTGGCCCACTTACTTGCTATAGCAGAGACTGGTGCTGGTGTCTGTACTATTAGTGTGGCGCACTTACTTGCTATAGCGGAGACTGGTGCTGGTGTCTGTACTATTAGTGTGGCGCACTTACTTGCTATAGCAGAGACTGGTGCTGGTGTCTGTACTATTAGTGTGGCCCACTTACTTGCTATAGCAGAGACTGGTGCTGGTGTCTGTACTATTAGTGTGGCCCACTTACTTGCTATAGGCAGAGACTGGTGCTGGTGTCTGTACTATTAGTGTGGCGCACTTACTAGCTATAGCAGAGACTGGTGCTGGTGTCTGTACTATTAGTGTGGTGCACTTACTTGCTATAGCAGAAACTGGTGCTGGTGTCTGTACTATTAGTGTGGCGCACTTACTTGCTATAGCAGAGACTGGTGCTGGTGTCTGTACTATTAGTGTGGCCCACTTACTTGCTATAGGCAGAGACTGGTGCTGGTGTCTGTACTATTAGTGTGGCGCACTTACTAGCTATAGCAGAGACTGGTGCTGGTGTCTGTACTATTAGTGTGGTGCACTTACTTGCTATAGGCAGAGACTGGTGCTGGTGTCTGTACTATTAGTGTGGCCCACTTACTTGCTATAGGCAGAGACTGGTGCTGGTGTCTGTACTATTAGTGTGCTGCACTTACTTGCTATAGCAGAGACTGGTACTGGTGTCTGTACTATTAGTGTGGCCCACTTACTTGCTATAGGCAGAGACTGGTGCTGGTGTCTGTACTATTAGTGTGGCGCACTTACTAGCTATAGCAGAGACTGGTGCTGGTGTCTGTACTATTAGTGTGGTGCACTTACTTGCTATAGCAGAAACTGGTGCTGGTGTCTGTACTATTAGTGTGGCCCACTTACTTGCTATAGCAGAGACTGGTGCTGGTGTCTGTACTATTAGTGTGGTGCACTTACTTGCTATAGCAGAAACTGGTGCTGGTGTCTGTACTATTAGTGTGGCCCACTTACTTGCTATAGCAGAGACTGGTGCTGGTGTCTGTACTACTAGTGTGGTGCACTTACTTGCTATAGCAGAAACTGGTGCTGGTGTCTGTACTATTAGTGTGGCGCACTTACTTGCTATAGCAGAGACTGGTGCTGGTGTCTGTACTATTAGTGTGGCCCACTTACTTGCTATAGCAGATACTGGTGCTGGTGTCTGTACTATTAGTGTGGCCCACTTACTTGCTATAGCAGAGACTGGTGCTGGTGTCTGTACTATTAGTGTGGCGCACTTACTTGCTATATGCAGAGACTGGTGCTGGTGTCTGTACTATTAGTGTGGCGCACTTACTTGCTATATGCAGAGACTGGTGCTGGTGTCTGTACTATTAGTGTGGCGCACTTACTTGCTATAGCAGAGACTGGTGCTGGTGTCTGTACTATTAGTGTGGCCCACTTACTTGCTATAGCAGAGACTGGTGCTGGTGTCTGTACTATTAGTGTGGCCCACTTACTTGCTATAGGCAGAGACTGGTGCTGGTGTCTGTACTATTAGTGTGGCGCACTTACTAGCTATAGCAGAGACTGGTGCTGGTGTCTGTACTATTAGTGTGGTGCACTTACTTGCTATAGCAGAAACTGGTGCTGGTGTCTGTACTATTAGTGTGGCCCACTTACTTGCTATAGCAGAGACTGGTGCTGGTGTCTGTACTATTAGTGTGGCCCACTTACTTGCTATATGCAGAAACTGGTGCTGGTGTCTGTACTATTAGTGTGGCGTACTTACTTGCTATAGCAAAGACTGGTGCTGGTGTCTGTACTATTAGTGTGACTCTCTTACTTGCTATAGTAGAGACTGGTGCTGGTGTCTGTACTATTAGTGTGACTCTCTTACTTGCTATAGCAGAGACTGGTGCTGGTGTCTGTACTATTAGTGTGGCGCACTTACTTGCTATAGCAGATACTGGTGCTGGTGTCTGTACTATTAGTGTGGCGCACTTACTTGCTATAGGAGAGACTGGTGCTGGTGTCTGTACTATTAGTATGGCGCACTTACTTGCTATAGGCAGAGACTGGTGCTGGTGTCTGTACTATTAGTGTGGCACACTTACTTGCTATAGCGGAGACTGGTGCTGGTGTCTGTACTATTAGTGTGGCGCACTTACTTGCTATAGCAGAGACTGGTGCTGGTGTCTGTACTATTAGTGTGGCACACTTACTTGCTATAGGAGGAGACTGGTGCTGGTGTCTGTACTATTAGTGTGGCGCACTTACTTGCTATATGCAGAAACTGGTGCTGGTGTCTGTACTATTAGTGTGGCGCACTTACTTGCTATAGCAGAGACTGGTTCTGGTGTCTGTACTATTAGTGTGGCACACTTACTTGCTATAGGAGGAGACTGGTGCTGGTGTCTGTACTATTAGTGTGGGGCACTTACTTGCTATAGCAGAGACTGGTGCTGGTGTCTGTACTATTAGTGTGGCCCACTTACTTGCTATAGGCAGAGACTGGTGCTGGTGTCTGTACTATTAGTGTGGCTCTCTTACTTGCTATAGCAGAGACTGGTGCTGGTGTCTGTACTATTAGTGTAGCGCACTTACTTGCTATAGCAGAGACTGGTGCTGGTGTCTGTACTATTAGTGTGGCCCACTTACTTGCTATAGCAGAGACTGGTGCTGGTGTCTGTACTATTAGTGTGGCGCACTTACTTGCTATAGCGGAGACTGGTGCTGGTGTCTGTACTATTAGTGTGGCGCACTTACTTGCTATAGCAGAGACTGGTGCTGGTGTCTGTACTATTAGTGTGGCGCACTTACTTGCTATAGCAGAGACTGGTGCTGGTGTCTGTACTATTAGTGTGGTGCACTTACTTGCTATAGCAGAGACTGGTGCTGGTGTCTGTACTATTAGTGTGGCCCACTTACTTGCTATAGCAGAGACTGGTGCTGGTGTCTGTACTATTAGTGTGGCCCACTTACTTGCTATAGCAGAGACTGGTGCTGGTGTCTGTACTATTAGTGTGGTGCACTTACTTGCTATAGGCAGAGACTGGTGCTGGTGTCTGTACTATTAGTGTGGCGCACTTACTTGCTATAGCAGAGACTGGTGCTGGTGTCTGTACTATTAGTGTGGCGCACTTACTTGCTATAGGCAGAGACTGGTGCTGGTGTCTGTACTATTAGTGTGGCGCACTTACTTGCTATAGCAGAGACTGGTGCTGGTGTCTGTACTATTAGTGTGGCGCACTTACTTGCTATAGGCAGAGACTGGTGCTGGTGTCTGTACTATTAGTGTGGCGCACTTACTTGCTATAGCAGAGACTGGTGCTGGTGTCTGTACTATTAGTGTGCTGCACTTACTTGCTATAGCAGAGACTGGTGCTGGTGTCTGTACTATTAGTGTGGCCCACTTACTTGCTATAGTAGAGACTGGTGCTGGTGTTTGTACTATTAGTGTGTCACACTTACTTGCTATAGGCAGAGACTGGTGCTGGTGTCTGTACTATTAGTGTGGTGCACTTACTTGCTATAGCAGAGACTGGTGCTGGTGTCTGTACTATTAGTGTGGCGCACTTACTTGCTATAGCAGAGACTGGTGCTGGTGTCTGTACTATTAGTGTGCTGCACTTACTTGCTATAGCAGAGACTGGTGCTGGTTTCTGTACTATTAGTGTGGTGCACTTACTTGCTATAGCAGAGACTGGTGCTGGTGTCTGTACTATTAGTGTGGCCCACTTACTTGCTATAGCAGAGACTGGTGCTGGTGTCTGTACTATTAGTGTGCTGCACTTACTTGCTATAGCAGAGACTGGTTCTGGTGTCTGTACTATTAGTGTGGCACACTTACTTGCTATAGCAGAGACTGGTGCTGGTGTCTGTACTATTAGTGTGGCCCACTTACTTGCTATAGCAGAGACTGGTGCTGGTGTCTGTACTATTAGTGTGGCGCACTTACTTGCTATAGCAGAGACTGGTGCTGGTGTCTGTACTATTAGTGTGGCCCACTTACTTGCTATAGCAGAGACTGGTGCTGGTGTCTGTACTATTAGTGTGGCCCACTTACTTGCTATAGCAGAGACTGGTGCTGGTGTCTGTACTATTAGTGTGGCGCACTTACTTGCTATAGCAGAGACTGGTGCTGGTGTCTGTACTATTAGTGTGGCACACTTACTTGCTATAGCAGAGACTGGTGCTGGTGTCTGTACTATTAGTGTGCTGCACTTACTTGCTATAGCAGAGACTGGTGCTGGTGTCTGTACTATTAGTGTGCTGCACTTACTTGCTATAGCAGAGACTGGTGCTGGTGTCTGTACTATTAGTGTGGCCCACTTACTTGCTATAGCAGAGACTGGTGCTGGTGTCTGTACTATTAGTGTGGCACACTTACTTGCTATAGCAGAGACTGGTGCTGGTGTCTGTACTATTAGTGTGCTGCACTTACTTGCTATAGCAGAGACTGGTGCTGGTGTCTGTACTATTAGTGTGGCACACTTACTTGCTATAGCAGAGACTGGTGCTGGTGTCTGTACTATTAGTGTGGTGCACTTACTTGCTATAGCAGAGACTGGTGCTGGTGTCTGTACTATTAGTGTGGCCCACTTACTTGCTATAGGAGGAGACTGGTGCTGGTGTCTGTACTATTAGTGTGGCCCACTTACTTGCTATAGGCAGAGACTGGTGCTGGTGTCTGTACTATTAGTGTGGCGCACTTACTTGCTATAGCAGAGACTGGTGCTGGTGTCTGTACTATTAGTGTGGCTCTCTTACTTGCTATAGCAGAGACTGGTGCTGGTGTCTGTACTATTAGTGTGGCGCACTTACTTGCTATAGGCAGAGACTGGTGCTGGTGTCTGTACTATTAGTGTGGCGCACTTACTTGCTATAGGCGGAGACTGGTGCTGGTGTCTGTACTATTAGTTTGGCGCACTTACTTGCTATAGGCAGAGACTGGTGCTGGTGTCTGTACTATTAGTGTGGCTCTCTTACTTGCTATAGCAGAGACTGGTGCTGGTGTCTGTACTATTAGTGTGGCGCACTTACTTGCTATAGCAGATACTGGTGCTGGTGTCTGTACTATTAGTGTGGCGCACTTACTTGCTGTAGGCGGAGACTGGTGCTGGTGTCTGTACTATTAGTGTGCTGCACTTACTTGCTATAGCAGAGACTGGTGCTGGTGTCTGTACTATTAGTGTGGCCCACTTACTTGCTATAGCAGAGACTGGTGCTGGTGTCTGTACTATTAGTGTGGCGCACTTACTTGCTATAGGCAGAGACTGGTGCTGGTGTCTGTACTATTAGTGTGGCCCACTTACTTGCTATAGCAGAGACTGGTGCTGGTGTCTGTACTATTAGTGTGGCGCACTTACTTGCTATAGGCGGAGACTGGTGCTGGTGTCTGTACTATTAGTGTGCTGCACTTACTTGCTATAGCAGAGACTGGTGCTGGTGTCTGTACTATTAGTGTGCTGCACTTACTTGCTATAGCAGAGACTGGTGCTGGTGTCTGTACTATTAGTGTGGCGCACTTACTTGCTATAGGCGGAGACTGGTGCTGGTGTCTGTACTATTAGTGTGGTGCACTTACTTGCTATAGCAGAGACTGGTGCTGGTGTCTGTACTATTAGTGTGCTGCACTTACTTGCTATAGCAGAGACTGGTGCTGGTGTTTGTACTATTAGTGCGGCGCACTTACTTGCTATAGCAGAGACTAGTGCTGGTGTCTGTACTATTAGTGTGGCGCACTTACTTGCTATAGGCAGAGACTGGTGCTGGTGTTTGTACTATTAGTGTGGTGCACTTACTTGCTATAGCAGAGACTGGTGCTGGTGTTTGTACTATTAGTGCGGCGCACTTACTTGCTATAGGCAGAGACTGGTGCTGGTGTCTGTACTATTAGTGTGCTGCACTTACTTGCTATAGCAGAGACTGGTGCTGGTGTCTGTACTATTAGTGTGGCGCACTTACTTGCTATAGCAGAGACTGGTGCTGGTGTCTGTACTATTAGTGTGGCGCACTTACTTGCTATAGCGGAGACTGGTGCTGGTGTCTGTACTATTAGTGTGGCGCACTTACTTGCTATAGCAGAGACTGGTGCTGGTGTCTGTACTATTAGTGTAGCGCACTTACTTGCTATAGCAGAGACTGGTGCTGGTGTCTGTACTATTAGTGTGGCGCACTTACTTGCTATAGCAGAGACTGGTGCTGGTGTCTGTACTATTAGTGTGGCGCACTTACTTGCTATAGCAGAGACTGGTGCTGGTGTCTGTACTATTAGTGCGGCGCACTTACTTGCTATAGGCAGAGACTGGTGCTGGTGTCTGTACTATTAGTGTGCTGCACTTACTTGCTATAGGCAGAGACTGGTGCTGGTGTCTGTACTATTAGTGTGGCCCACTTACTTGCTATAGGCAGAGACTGGTGCTGATGTCTGTACTATTAGTGTGGCGCACTTACTTGCTATAGGCAGAGACTGGTGCTGGTGTCTGTACTATTAGTGTGGCGCACTTACTTGCTATAGGCAGAGACTGGTGCTGATGTCTGTACTATTAGTGTGGCCCACTTACTTGCTATAGGCAGAGACTGGTGCTGATGTCTGTACTATTAGTGTGGCGCACTTACTTGCTATAGGCAGAGACTGGTGCTGGTGTCTGTACTATTAGTGTGGCCCACTTACTTGCTATAGGCAGAGACTGGTGCTGATGTCTGTACTATTAGTGTGGCGCACTTACTTGCTATAGGCAGAGACTGGTGCTGGTGTCTGTACTATTAGTGTGGCCCACTTACTTGCTATAGCAGAGACTGGTGCTGGTGTCTGTACTATTAGTGTGGCCCACTTACTTGCTATAGCAGAGACTGGTGCTGGTGTTTGTACTACTAGTGTGCTGCACTTACTTGCTATAGCAGAGACTGGTGCTGCTGTCTGTACTATTAGTGTGGCACACTTACTTGCTATAGTAGAGACTGGTGCTGGTGTTTGTACTATTAGTGTGTCACACTTACTTGCTATAGTTGGAGACTGTTGCTGGTGTCTGTACTATTAGTGTAGCGCACTTACTTGCTATAGGCAGAGACTGGTGCTGGTGTCTGTACTATTAGTGTGGTGCACTTACTTGCTATAGCAGAGACTGGTGCTGGTGTCTGTACTATTAGTGTGGTGCACTTACTTGCTATAGCAGAGACTGGTGCTGGTGTCTGTACTATTAGTGTGGCGCACTTACTTGCTATAGCAGAGACTGGTGCTGGTGTCTGTACTATTAGTGTAGCGCACTTACTTGCTATAGCAAAAAATGGTGCTGGTGTCTGTACTATTAGTGTGGTGCACTTACTTGCTATAGCAGAGACTGGTGCTGGTGTCTGTACTATTAGTGTGCTGCACTTACTTGCTATAGCGGAGACTGGTGCTGGTGTCTGTACTATTAGTGTGCTGCACTTACTTGCTATAGCAGAGACTGGTGCTGGTGTCTGTACTATTAGTGTGGCGCACTTACTTGCTATAGCGGAGACTGGTGCTGGTGTTTGCTATAGCAAGTAAGTGTACCACACTAATAGTACAAACACCAGCACCAGTCTCTGCCTATAGCAAGTAAGTGCACTACACTAATAGTACAGACACCAGCACCAGTCTCCGCTATAGCAAGTAAGTGCGCCACACTAATAGTACAGACACCAGCACCAGTCTCCGCTATAGCAAGTAAGTGCGCCACACTAATAGTACAGACACCAGCACCAGTCTCTGCTATAGCAAGTAAGTGCACCACACTAATAGTACAGACACCAGCACCATTTTTTGCTATAGCAAGTAAGTGCACCACACTAATAGTACAAACACCAGCACCAGTCTCTGCCTATAGCAAGTAAGTGCGCTACACTAATAGTACAGACACCAGCAACAGTCTCCAACTATAGCAAGTAAGTGTGACACACTAATAGTACAGACACCAGCACCAGTCTCTGCCTATAGCAAGTAAGTGCGCCACACTAATAGTACAGACACCAGCACCAGTCTCTGCCTATAGCAAGTAAGTGCGCTACACTAATAGTACAGACACCAGCAACAGTCTCTGCCTATAGCAAGTAAGAGAGCCACACTAATAGTACAGACACCAGCACCAGTCTCTGCCTATAGCAAGTAAGTGCGCCACACTAATAGTACAGACACCAGCACCAGTCTCTGCCTATAGCAAGTAAGTGGGCCACACTAATAGTACAGACACCAGCACCAGTCTCTGCTATAGCAAGTAAGTGCGCCACACTAATAGTACAAACACCAGCACCAGTCTCTGCCTATAGCAAGTAAGTGCGCCACACTAATAGTACAGACACCAACACCAGTCTCTGCCTATAGCAAGTAAGTGCGCCACACTAATAGTACAGACACCAGCACCAGTCTCTGCTATAGCAAGTAAGTGCGCCACACTAATAGTACAGACACCAGCACCAGTCTCTGCTATAGCAAGTAAGTACGCCACACTAATAGTACAGACACCAGCACCAGTCTCTGCTATAGCAAGTAAGTGCGCTACACTAATAGTACAGACACCAGCACCAGTCTCTGCTATAGCAAGTAAGTGCACCACACTAATAGTACAGACACCAGCACCAGTCTCTGCTATAGCAAGTAAGTGCGCCACACTAATAGTACAGACACCAGCACCAGTCTCCGCCTATAGCAAGTAAGTGCACCACACTAATAGTACAGACACCAGCAACAGTCTCTGCTATAGCAAGTAAGTGCAGCACACTAATAGTACAGACACCAGCACCAGTCTCTGCTATAGCAAGTAAGTGCAGCACACTAATAGTACAGACACCAGCACCAGTCTCTGCTATAGCAAGTAAGTGTACCACACTAATAGTACAGAGACTGGTGCTGGTGTCTGTACTATTAGTGTGCTGCACTTACTTGCTATAGCAGAGACTGGTGCTGGTGTCTGTACTATTAGTGTGGTGCACTTACTTGCTATAGGCGGAGACTGGTGCTGGTGTCTGTACTATTAGTGTGGCGCACTTACTTGCTATAGCAGAGACTGGTGCTGGTGTCTGTACTATTAGTGTGGCGCACCTACTTGCTATAGCAGAGACTGGTGCTGGTGTCTGTACTATTAGTGTGGTGCACTTACTTGCTATAGCAGAGACTGGTGCTGGTGTCTGTACTATTAGTGTAGCGCACTTACTTGCTATAGCAGAGACTGGTGCTGGTGTCTGTACTATTAGTGTGGCGCACTTACTTGCTATAGCAGAGACTGGTGCTGGTGGCTGTACTATTAGTGTGGCCCACTTACTTGCTATAGGCAGAGACTGGTGCTGGTGTCTGTACTATTAGTGTGGCGCACTTACTTGCTATAGGCAGAGACTGGTGCTGGTGTCTGTACTATTAGTGTGCTGCACTTACTTGCTATAGCAGAGACTGGTGCTGGTGTCTGTACTATTAGTGTGGCACACTTACTTGCTATAGGAGGAGACTGGTGCTGGTGTCTGTACTATTAGTGTGCTGCACTTACTTGCTATAGCAGAGACTGGTGCTGGTGTCTGTACTATTAGTGTGCTGCACTTACTTGCTATAGCAGAGACTGTTGCTGGTGTCTGTACTATTAGTGTAGCGCACTTACTTGCTATAGCAGAGACTGGTTCTGGTGTCTGTACTATTAGTGTGGCACACTTACTTGCTATAGGAGGAGACTGGTGCTGGTGTCTGTACTATTAGTGTGGCGCACTTACTTGCTATAGCAGAGACTGGTTCTGGTGTCTGTACTATTAGTGTGGCACACTTACTTGCTATAGGAGGAGACTGGTGCTGGTGTCTGTACTATTAGTGTGCTGCACTTACTTGCTATAGCAGAGACTGGTGCTGGTGTCTGTACTATTAGTGTGCTGCACTTACTTGCTATAGCAGAGACTGTTGCTGGTGTCTGTACTATTAGTGTAGCGCACTTACTTGCTATAGCAGAGACTGGTGCTGGTGTCTGTACTATTAGTGTGGCCCACTTACTTGCTATAGGCAGAGACTGGTGCTGGTGTCTGTACTATTAGTGTGGCCCACTTACTTGCTATAGGCAGAGACTGGTGCTGGTGTCTGTACTATTAGTGTGGCGCACTTACTTGCTATAGCAGAGACTGGTGCTGGTGTCTGTACTATTAGTGTGGCCCACTTACTTGCTATAGTCAGAGACTGGTGCTGGTGTCTGTACTATTAGTGTGGCCCACTTACTTGCTATAGCAGAGACTGGTGCTGGTGTCTGTACTATTAGTGTGCTGCACTTACTTGCTATATGCAGAGACTGGTGCTGGTGTCTGTACTATTAGTGTGGCGCACTTACTTGCTATATGCAGAGACTGGTGCTGGTGTCTGTACTATTAGTGTGGCGCACTTACTTGCTATAGCAGAGACTGGTGCTGGTGTCTGTACTATTAGTGTGGCCCACTTACTTGCTATAGCAGAGACTGGTGCTGGTGTCTGTACTATTAGTGTGGCCCACTTACTTGCTATAGGCAGAGACTGGTGCTGGTGTCTGTACTATTAGTGTGGCGCACTTACTAGCTATAGCAGAGACTGGTGCTGGTGTCTGTACTATTAGTGTGGTGCACTTACTTGCTATAGCAGAAACTGGTGCTGGTGTCTGTACTATTAGTGTGGCCCACTTACTTGCTATAGCAGAGACTGGTGCTGGTGTCTGTACTATTAGTGTGGCCCACTTACTTGCTATATGCAGAAACTGGTGCTGGTGTCTGTACTATTAGTGTGGCGTACTTACTTGCTATAGCAAAGACTGGTGCTGGTGTCTGTACTATTAGTGTGACTCTCTTACTTGCTATAGTAGAGACTGGTGCTGGTGTCTGTACTATTAGTGTGACTCTCTTACTTGCTATAGCAGAGACTGGTGCTGGTGTCTGTACTATTAGTGTGGCGCACTTACTTGCTATAGCAGATACTGGTGCTGGTGTCTGTACTATTAGTGTGGCGCACTTACTTGCTATAGGAGAGACTGGTGCTGGTGTCTGTACTATTAGTATGGCGCACTTACTTGCTATAGGCAGAGACTGGTGCTGGTGTCTGTACTATTAGTGTGGCACACTTACTTGCTATAGCGGAGACTGGTGCTGGTGTCTGTACTATTAGTGTGGCGCACTTACTTGCTATAGCAGAGACTGGTGCTGGTGTCTGTACTATTAGTGTGGCACACTTACTTGCTATAGGAGGAGACTGGTGCTGGTGTCTGTACTATTAGTGTGGCGCACTTACTTGCTATATGCAGAAACTGGTGCTGGTGTCTGTACTATTAGTGTGGCGCACTTACTTGCTATAGCAGAGACTGGTTCTGGTGTCTGTACTATTAGTGTGGCACACTTACTTGCTATAGGAGGAGACTGGTGCTGGTGTCTGTACTATTAGTGTGGGGCACTTACTTGCTATAGCAGAGACTGGTGCTGGTGTCTGTACTATTAGTGTGGCCCACTTACTTGCTATAGGCAGAGACTGGTGCTGGTGTCTGTACTATTAGTGTGGCTCTCTTACTTGCTATAGCAGAGACTGGTGCTGGTGTCTGTACTATTAGTGTAGCGCACTTACTTGCTATAGCAGAGACTGGTGCTGGTGTCTGTACTATTAGTGTGGCCCACTTACTTGCTATAGCAGAGACTGGTGCTGGTGTCTGTACTATTAGTGTGGCGCACTTACTTGCTATAGCGGAGACTGGTGCTGGTGTCTGTACTATTAGTGTGGCGCACTTACTTGCTATAGCAGAGACTGGTGCTGGTGTCTGTACTATTAGTGTGGCGCACTTACTTGCTATAGCAGAGACTGGTGCTGGTGTCTGTACTATTAGTGTGGTGCACTTACTTGCTATAGCAGAGACTGGTGCTGGTGTCTGTACTATTAGTGTGGCCCACTTACTTGCTATAGCAGAGACTGGTGCTGGTGTCTGTACTATTAGTGTGGCCCACTTACTTGCTATAGCAGAGACTGGTGCTGGTGTCTGTACTATTAGTGTGGTGCACTTACTTGCTATAGGCAGAGACTGGTGCTGGTGTCTGTACTATTAGTGTGGCGCACTTACTTGCTATAGCAGAGACTGGTGCTGGTGTCTGTACTATTAGTGTGGCGCACTTACTTGCTATAGGCAGAGACTGGTGCTGGTGTCTGTACTATTAGTGTGGCGCACTTACTTGCTATAGCAGAGACTGGTGCTGGTGTCTGTACTATTAGTGTGGCGCACTTACTTGCTATAGGCAGAGACTGGTGCTGGTGTCTGTACTATTAGTGTGGCGCACTTACTTGCTATAGCAGAGACTGGTGCTGGTGTCTGTACTATTAGTGTGCTGCACTTACTTGCTATAGCAGAGACTGGTGCTGGTGTCTGTACTATTAGTGTGGCCCACTTACTTGCTATAGTAGAGACTGGTGCTGGTGTTTGTACTATTAGTGTGTCACACTTACTTGCTATAGGCAGAGACTGGTGCTGGTGTCTGTACTATTAGTGTGGTGCACTTACTTGCTATAGCAGAGACTGGTGCTGGTGTCTGTACTATTAGTGTGGCGCACTTACTTGCTATAGCAGAGACTGGTGCTGGTGTCTGTACTATTAGTGTGCTGCACTTACTTGCTATAGCAGAGACTGGTGCTGGTTTCTGTACTATTAGTGTGGTGCACTTACTTGCTATAGCAGAGACTGGTGCTGGTGTCTGTACTATTAGTGTGGCCCACTTACTTGCTATAGCAGAGACTGGTGCTGGTGTCTGTACTATTAGTGTGCTGCACTTACTTGCTATAGCAGAGACTGGTTCTGGTGTCTGTACTATTAGTGTGGCACACTTACTTGCTATAGCAGAGACTGGTGCTGGTGTCTGTACTATTAGTGTGGCCCACTTACTTGCTATAGCAGAGACTGGTGCTGGTGTCTGTACTATTAGTGTGGCGCACTTACTTGCTATAGCAGAGACTGGTGCTGGTGTCTGTACTATTAGTGTGGCCCACTTACTTGCTATAGCAGAGACTGGTGCTGGTGTCTGTACTATTAGTGTGGCCCACTTACTTGCTATAGCAGAGACTGGTGCTGGTGTCTGTACTATTAGTGTGGCGCACTTACTTGCTATAGCAGAGACTGGTGCTGGTGTCTGTACTATTAGTGTGGCACACTTACTTGCTATAGCAGAGACTGGTGCTGGTGTCTGTACTATTAGTGTGCTGCACTTACTTGCTATAGCAGAGACTGGTGCTGGTGTCTGTACTATTAGTGTGCTGCACTTACTTGCTATAGCAGAGACTGGTGCTGGTGTCTGTACTATTAGTGTGGCCCACTTACTTGCTATAGCAGAGACTGGTGCTGGTGTCTGTACTATTAGTGTGGCACACTTACTTGCTATAGCAGAGACTGGTGCTGGTGTCTGTACTATTAGTGTGCTGCACTTACTTGCTATAGCAGAGACTGGTGCTGGTGTCTGTACTATTAGTGTGGCACACTTACTTGCTATAGCAGAGACTGGTGCTGGTGTCTGTACTATTAGTGTGGTGCACTTACTTGCTATAGCAGAGACTGGTGCTGGTGTCTGTACTATTAGTGTGGCCCACTTACTTGCTATAGGAGGAGACTGGTGCTGGTGTCTGTACTATTAGTGTGGCCCACTTACTTGCTATAGGCAGAGACTGGTGCTGGTGTCTGTACTATTAGTGTGGCGCACTTACTTGCTATAGCAGAGACTGGTGCTGGTGTCTGTACTATTAGTGTGGCTCTCTTACTTGCTATAGCAGAGACTGGTGCTGGTGTCTGTACTATTAGTGTGGCGCACTTACTTGCTATAGGCAGAGACTGGTGCTGGTGTCTGTACTATTAGTGTGGCGCACTTACTTGCTATAGGCGGAGACTGGTGCTGGTGTCTGTACTATTAGTTTGGCGCACTTACTTGCTATAGGCAGAGACTGGTGCTGGTGTCTGTACTATTAGTGTGGCTCTCTTACTTGCTATAGCAGAGACTGGTGCTGGTGTCTGTACTATTAGTGTGGCGCACTTACTTGCTATAGCAGATACTGGTGCTGGTGTCTGTACTATTAGTGTGGCGCACTTACTTGCTGTAGGCGGAGACTGGTGCTGGTGTCTGTACTATTAGTGTGCTGCACTTACTTGCTATAGCAGAGACTGGTGCTGGTGTCTGTACTATTAGTGTGGCCCACTTACTTGCTATAGCAGAGACTGGTGCTGGTGTCTGTACTATTAGTGTGGCGCACTTACTTGCTATAGGCAGAGACTGGTGCTGGTGTCTGTACTATTAGTGTGGCCCACTTACTTGCTATAGCAGAGACTGGTGCTGGTGTCTGTACTATTAGTGTGGCGCACTTACTTGCTATAGGCGGAGACTGGTGCTGGTGTCTGTACTATTAGTGTGCTGCACTTACTTGCTATAGCAGAGACTGGTGCTGGTGTCTGTACTATTAGTGTGCTGCACTTACTTGCTATAGCAGAGACTGGTGCTGGTGTCTGTACTATTAGTGTGGCGCACTTACTTGCTATAGGCGGAGACTGGTGCTGGTGTCTGTACTATTAGTGTGGTGCACTTACTTGCTATAGCAGAGACTGGTGCTGGTGTCTGTACTATTAGTGTGCTGCACTTACTTGCTATAGCAGAGACTGGTGCTGGTGTTTGTACTATTAGTGCGGCGCACTTACTTGCTATAGCAGAGACTAGTGCTGGTGTCTGTACTATTAGTGTGGCGCACTTACTTGCTATAGGCAGAGACTGGTGCTGGTGTTTGTACTATTAGTGTGGTGCACTTACTTGCTATAGCAGAGACTGGTGCTGGTGTTTGTACTATTAGTGCGGCGCACTTACTTGCTATAGGCAGAGACTGGTGCTGGTGTCTGTACTATTAGTGTGCTGCACTTACTTGCTATAGCAGAGACTGGTGCTGGTGTCTGTACTATTAGTGTGGCGCACTTACTTGCTATAGCAGAGACTGGTGCTGGTGTCTGTACTATTAGTGTGGCGCACTTACTTGCTATAGCGGAGACTGGTGCTGGTGTCTGTACTATTAGTGTGGCGCACTTACTTGCTATAGCAGAGACTGGTGCTGGTGTCTGTACTATTAGTGTAGCGCACTTACTTGCTATAGCAGAGACTGGTGCTGGTGTCTGTACTATTAGTGTGGCGCACTTACTTGCTATAGCAGAGACTGGTGCTGGTGTCTGTACTATTAGTGTGGCGCACTTACTTGCTATAGCAGAGACTGGTGCTGGTGTCTGTACTATTAGTGCGGCGCACTTACTTGCTATAGGCAGAGACTGGTGCTGGTGTCTGTACTATTAGTGTGCTGCACTTACTTGCTATAGGCAGAGACTGGTGCTGGTGTCTGTACTATTAGTGTGGCCCACTTACTTGCTATAGGCAGAGACTGGTGCTGATGTCTGTACTATTAGTGTGGCGCACTTACTTGCTATAGGCAGAGACTGGTGCTGGTGTCTGTACTATTAGTGTGGCGCACTTACTTGCTATAGGCAGAGACTGGTGCTGATGTCTGTACTATTAGTGTGGCCCACTTACTTGCTATAGGCAGAGACTGGTGCTGATGTCTGTACTATTAGTGTGGCGCACTTACTTGCTATAGGCAGAGACTGGTGCTGGTGTCTGTACTATTAGTGTGGCCCACTTACTTGCTATAGGCAGAGACTGGTGCTGATGTCTGTACTATTAGTGTGGCGCACTTACTTGCTATAGGCAGAGACTGGTGCTGGTGTCTGTACTATTAGTGTGGCCCACTTACTTGCTATAGCAGAGACTGGTGCTGGTGTCTGTACTATTAGTGTGGCCCACTTACTTGCTATAGCAGAGACTGGTGCTGGTGTTTGTACTACTAGTGTGCTGCACTTACTTGCTATAGCAGAGACTGGTGCTGCTGTCTGTACTATTAGTGTGGCACACTTACTTGCTATAGTAGAGACTGGTGCTGGTGTTTGTACTATTAGTGTGTCACACTTACTTGCTATAGTTGGAGACTGTTGCTGGTGTCTGTACTATTAGTGTAGCGCACTTACTTGCTATAGGCAGAGACTGGTGCTGGTGTCTGTACTATTAGTGTGGTGCACTTACTTGCTATAGCAGAGACTGGTGCTGGTGTCTGTACTATTAGTGTGGTGCACTTACTTGCTATAGCAGAGACTGGTGCTGGTGTCTGTACTATTAGTGTGGCGCACTTACTTGCTATAGCAGAGACTGGTGCTGGTGTCTGTACTATTAGTGTAGCGCACTTACTTGCTATAGCAAAAAATGGTGCTGGTGTCTGTACTATTAGTGTGGTGCACTTACTTGCTATAGCAGAGACTGGTGCTGGTGTCTGTACTATTAGTGTGCTGCACTTACTTGCTATAGCGGAGACTGGTGCTGGTGTCTGTACTATTAGTGTGCTGCACTTACTTGCTATAGCAGAGACTGGTGCTGGTGTCTGTACTATTAGTGTGGCGCACTTACTTGCTATAGCGGAGACTGGTGCTGGTGTTTGCTATAGCAAGTAAGTGTACCACACTAATAGTACAAACACCAGCACCAGTCTCTGCCTATAGCAAGTAAGTGCACTACACTAATAGTACAGACACCAGCACCAGTCTCCGCTATAGCAAGTAAGTGCGCCACACTAATAGTACAGACACCAGCACCAGTCTCCGCTATAGCAAGTAAGTGCGCCACACTAATAGTACAGACACCAGCACCAGTCTCTGCTATAGCAAGTAAGTGCACCACACTAATAGTACAGACACCAGCACCATTTTTTGCTATAGCAAGTAAGTGCACCACACTAATAGTACAAACACCAGCACCAGTCTCTGCCTATAGCAAGTAAGTGCGCTACACTAATAGTACAGACACCAGCAACAGTCTCCAACTATAGCAAGTAAGTGTGACACACTAATAGTACAGACACCAGCACCAGTCTCTGCCTATAGCAAGTAAGTGCGCCACACTAATAGTACAGACACCAGCACCAGTCTCTGCCTATAGCAAGTAAGTGCGCTACACTAATAGTACAGACACCAGCAACAGTCTCTGCCTATAGCAAGTAAGAGAGCCACACTAATAGTACAGACACCAGCACCAGTCTCTGCCTATAGCAAGTAAGTGCGCCACACTAATAGTACAGACACCAGCACCAGTCTCTGCCTATAGCAAGTAAGTGGGCCACACTAATAGTACAGACACCAGCACCAGTCTCTGCTATAGCAAGTAAGTGCGCCACACTAATAGTACAAACACCAGCACCAGTCTCTGCCTATAGCAAGTAAGTGCGCCACACTAATAGTACAGACACCAACACCAGTCTCTGCCTATAGCAAGTAAGTGCGCCACACTAATAGTACAGACACCAGCACCAGTCTCTGCTATAGCAAGTAAGTGCGCCACACTAATAGTACAGACACCAGCACCAGTCTCTGCTATAGCAAGTAAGTACGCCACACTAATAGTACAGACACCAGCACCAGTCTCTGCTATAGCAAGTAAGTGCGCTACACTAATAGTACAGACACCAGCACCAGTCTCTGCTATAGCAAGTAAGTGCACCACACTAATAGTACAGACACCAGCACCAGTCTCTGCTATAGCAAGTAAGTGCGCCACACTAATAGTACAGACACCAGCACCAGTCTCCGCCTATAGCAAGTAAGTGCACCACACTAATAGTACAGACACCAGCAACAGTCTCTGCTATAGCAAGTAAGTGCAGCACACTAATAGTACAGACACCAGCACCAGTCTCTGCTATAGCAAGTAAGTGCAGCACACTAATAGTACAGACACCAGCACCAGTCTCTGCTATAGCAAGTAAGTGTACCACACTAATAGTACAGAGACTGGTGCTGGTGTCTGTACTATTAGTGTGCTGCACTTACTTGCTATAGCAGAGACTGGTGCTGGTGTCTGTACTATTAGTGTGGTGCACTTACTTGCTATAGGCGGAGACTGGTGCTGGTGTCTGTACTATTAGTGTGGCGCACTTACTTGCTATAGCAGAGACTGGTGCTGGTGTCTGTACTATTAGTGTGGCGCACCTACTTGCTATAGCAGAGACTGGTGCTGGTGTCTGTACTATTAGTGTGGTGCACTTACTTGCTATAGCAGAGACTGGTGCTGGTGTCTGTACTATTAGTGTAGCGCACTTACTTGCTATAGCAGAGACTGGTGCTGGTGTCTGTACTATTAGTGTGGCGCACTTACTTGCTATAGCAGAGACTGGTGCTGGTGGCTGTACTATTAGTGTGGCCCACTTACTTGCTATAGGCAGAGACTGGTGCTGGTGTCTGTACTATTAGTGTGGCGCACTTACTTGCTATAGGCAGAGACTGGTGCTGGTGTCTGTACTATTAGTGTGCTGCACTTACTTGCTATAGCAGAGACTGGTGCTGGTGTCTGTACTATTAGTGTGGCACACTTACTTGCTATAGGAGGAGACTGGTGCTGGTGTCTGTACTATTAGTGTGCTGCACTTACTTGCTATAGCAGAGACTGGTGCTGGTGTCTGTACTATTAGTGTGCTGCACTTACTTGCTATAGCAGAGACTGTTGCTGGTGTCTGTACTATTAGTGTAGCGCACTTACTTGCTATAGCAGAGACTGGTTCTGGTGTCTGTACTATTAGTGTGGCACACTTACTTGCTATAGGAGGAGACTGGTGCTGGTGTCTGTACTATTAGTGTGGCGCACTTACTTGCTATAGCAGAGACTGGTTCTGGTGTCTGTACTATTAGTGTGGCACACTTACTTGCTATAGGAGGAGACTGGTGCTGGTGTCTGTACTATTAGTGTGCTGCACTTACTTGCTATAGCAGAGACTGGTGCTGGTGTCTGTACTATTAGTGTGCTGCACTTACTTGCTATAGCAGAGACTGTTGCTGGTGTCTGTACTATTAGTGTAGCGCACTTACTTGCTATAGCAGAGACTGGTGCTGGTGTCTGTACTATTAGTGTGGCCCACTTACTTGCTATAGGCAGAGACTGGTGCTGGTGTCTGTACTATTAGTGTGGCCCACTTACTTGCTATAGGCAGAGACTGGTGCTGGTGTCTGTACTATTAGTGTGGCGCACTTACTTGCTATAGCAGAGACTGGTGCTGGTGTCTGTACTATTAGTGTGGCCCACTTACTTGCTATAGTCAGAGACTGGTGCTGGTGTCTGTACTATTAGTGTGGCCCACTTACTTGCTATAGCAGAGACTGGTGCTGGTGTCTGTACTATTAGTGTGCTGCACTTACTTGCTATAGCAGAGACTGGTGCTGGTGTCTGTACTATTAGTGTGGCGCACTTACTTGCTATAGCGGAGACTGGTGCTGGTGTCTGTACTATTAGTGTGGCGCACTTACTTGCTATAGCGGAGACTGGTGCTGGTGTCTGTACTATTAGTGTGCTGCACTTACTTGCTATAGGCAGAGACTGGTGCTGGTGTCTGTACTATTAGTGTGGCCCACTTACTTGCTATATGCAGAAACTGGTGCTGGTGTCTGTACTATTAGTGTGGCGTACTTACTTGCTATAGCAGAGACTGGTGCTGGTGTCTGTACTATTAGTGTGCTGCACTTACTTGCTATAGGCAGAGACTGGTGCTGGTGTCTGTACTATTAGTGTGGCGCACTTACTTGCTATAGCAGAGACTGGTGCTGGTGTCTGTACTATTAGTGTGGCGCACTTACTTGCTATAGCAGAGACTGGTGCTGGTGTCTGTACTATTAGTGTGGCACACTTACTTGCTATAGGCAGAGACTGGTGCTGTTGTCTGTACTATTAGTGTGCTGCACTTACTTGCTATAGCAGAGACTGGTGCTGGTGTCTGTACTATTAGTGTGCTGCACTTACTTGCTATAGCAGAGACTGGTGCTGGTGTCTGTACTATTAGTATGGCGCACTTACTTGCTATAGGCAGAGACTGGTGCTGGTGTCTGTACTATTAGTGTGGCGCACTTACTTGCTATAGCGGAGACTGGTGCTGGTGTCTGTACTATTAGTGTGGTGCACTTACTTGCTATAGGCAGAGACTGGTGCTGGTGTCTGTACTATTAGTGTGGCGCACTTACTTGCTATAGGCAGAGACTGGTGCTGTTGTCTGTACTATTAGTGTAGCGCACTTACTTGCTATAGGCAGAGACTGGTGCTGGTGTCTGTACTATTAGTGTAACGCACTTACTTGCTATAGCAGAGACTGGTGCTGGAGTCTGTACTATTAGTGTGGCGCACTTACTTGCTATAGCAGAGACTGGTGCTGGTGTCTGTACTATTAGTGTGGCGCACTTACTTGCTATAGCAGAGACTGGTGCTGGTGTCTGTACTACTAGTGTGGCCCACTTACTTGCTATAGCAGAGACTGGTGCTGGTGTCTGTACTATTAGTGTGGCGCACTTACTTGCTATAGGCAGAGACTGGTGCTGGTGTCTGTACTATTAGTGTGGCCCACTTACTTGCTATAGGCAGAGACTGGTGCTGGTGTCTGTACTATTAGTGTGGCGCACTTACTTGCTATAGGCAGAGACTGGTGCTGGTGTCTGTACTATTAGTGTGGCGCACTTACTTGCTATAGCGGAGACTGGTGCTGGTGTCTGTACTATTAGTGTGGCGCACTTACTTGCTATAGGCAGAGACTGGTGCTGGTGTCTGTACTATTAGTGTGCTGCACTTACTTGCTATAGCAGAGACTGGTGCTGGTGTCTGTACTACTAGTGTGGCCCACTTACTTGCTATAGCAGATACTGGTGCTGGTGTCTGTACTATTAGTGTGGCCCACTTACTTGCTATAGCGGAGACTGGTGCTGGTGTCTGTACTATTAGTGTAGTGCACTTACTTGCTATAGCAGATACTGGTGCTGGTGTCTGTACTATTAGTGTGGCGCACTTACTTGCTATAGGCAGAGACTGGTGCTGGTGTCTGTACTACTAGTGTGGCCCACTTACTTGCTATAGCAGAGACTGGTGCTGGTGTCTGTACTATTAGTGTGGCCCACTTACTTGCTATAGGCAGAGACTGGTGCTGGTGTCTGTACTATTAGTGTGGCCCACTTACTTGCTATAGGAGGAGACTGGTGCTGGTGTCTGTACTATTAGTGTGGCGCACTTACTTGCTATAGCAGAGACTGGTGCTGGTGTCTGTACTATTAGTGTGGCCCACTTACTTGCTATAGGCAGAGACTGGTGCTGGTGTCTGTACTATTAGTGTGGCCCACTTACTTGCTATAGGCAGAGACTGGTGCTGATGTCTGTACTATTAGTGTGGCCCACTTACTTGCTATAGCAGAGACTGGTGCTGGTGTCTGTACTATTAGTGTGGCGCACTTACTTGCTATAGCGGAGACTGGTGCTGGTGTCTGTACTATTAGTGTGGCGCACTTACTTGCTATAGCAGAGACTGGTGCTGGTGTCTGTACTATTAGTGTGGCCCACTTACTTGCTATAGCAGAGACTGGTGCTGGTGTCTGTACTATTAGTGTGGCCCACTTACTTGCTATAGCAGAGACTGGTGCTGGTGTCTGTACTATTAGTGTGGCGCACTTACTTGCTATATGCAGAGACTGGTGCTGGTGTCTGTACTATTAGTGTGGTGCACTTACTTGCTATAGCAGAGACTGGTGCTGGTGTCTGTACTATTAGTGTGGCCCACTTACTTGCTAGAGCAGAGACTGGTGCTGGTGTCTGTACTATTAGTGTGGCCCACTTACTTGCTATAGGCAGAGACTGGTGCTGGTGTCTGTACTATTAGTGTGGCGCACTTACTAGCTATAGCAGAGACTGGTGCTGGTGTCTGTACTATTAGTGTGGTGCACTTACTTGCTATAGCAGAAACTGGTGCTGGTGTCTGTACTATTAGTGTGGCGCACTTACTTGCTATAGCAGAGACTGGTGCTGGTGTCTGTACTATTAGTGTGGCCCACTTACTTGCTATAGGCAGAGACTGGTGCTGGTGTCTGTACTATTAGTGTGGTGCACTTACTTGCTATAGCAGAGACTGGTGCTGGTGTCTGTACTATTAGTGTGGCCCACTTACTTGCTATAGCAGAGACTGGTGCTGGTGTCTGTACTATTAGTGTGGCCCACTTACTTGCTATAGGCAGAGACTGGTGCTGGTGTCTGTACTATTAGTGTGGCGCACTTACTAGCTATAGCAGAGACTGGTGCTGGTGTCTGTACTATTAGTGTGGTGCACTTACTTGCTATAGCAGAAACTGGTGCTGGTGTCTGTACTATTAGTGTGGCGCACTTACTTGCTATAGCAGAGACTGGTGCTGGTGTCTGTACTATTAGTGTGGCCCACTTACTTGCTATAGGCAGAGACTGGTGCTGGTGTCTGTACTATTAGTGTGGCCCACTTACTTGCTATAGGAGGAGACTGGTGCTGGTGTCTGTACTATTAGTGTGGCGCACTTACTTGCTATAGCAGAGACTGGTGCTGGTGTCTGTACTATTAGTGTGGCCCACTTACTTGCTATAGGCAGAGACTGGTGCTGGTGTCTGTACTATTAGTGTGGCCCACTTACTTGCTATAGGCAGAGACTGGTGCTGATGTCTGTACTATTAGTGTGGCCCACTTACTTGCTATAGCAGAGACTGGTGCTGGTGTCTGTACTATTAGTGTGGCGCACTTACTTGCTATAGCGGAGACTGGTGCTGGTGTCTGTACTATTAGTGTGGCGCACTTACTTGCTATAGCAGAGACTGGTGCTGGTGTCTGTACTATTAGTGTGGCCCACTTACTTGCTATAGCAGAGACTGGTGCTGGTGTCTGTACTATTAGTGTGGCGCACTTACTTGCTATAGCAGATACTGGTGCTGGTGTCTGTACTATTAGTGTGGCCCACTTACTTGCTATAGCAGAGACTGGTGCTGGTGTCTGTACTATTAGTGTGGCACACTTACTTGCTATATGCAGAGACTGGTGCTGGTGTCTGTACTATTAGTGTGGTGCACTTACTTGCTATAGCAGAGACTGGTGCTGGTGTCTGTACTATTAGTGTGGCCCACTTACTTGCTATAGCAGAGACTGGTGCTGGTGTCTGTACTATTAGTGTGGCCCACTTACTTGCTATAGGCAGAGACTGGTGCTGGTGTCTGTACTATTAGTGTGGCGCACTTACTAGCTATAGCAGAGACTGGTGCTGGTGTCTGTACTATTAGTGTGGCGCACTTACTTGCTATAGCAGAGACTGGTGCTGGTGTCTGTACTATTAGTGTGGCCCACTTACTTGCTATAGCAGAGACTGGTACTGGTGTCTGTACTATTAGTGTGGCCCACTTACTTGCTATAGGCAGAGACTGGTGCTGGTGTCTGTACTATTAGTGTGGCGCACTTACTAGCTATAGCAGAGACTGGTGCTGGTGTCTGTACTATTAGTGTGGTGCACTTACTTGCTATAGCAGAAACTGGTGCTGGTGTCTGTACTATTAGTGTGGCCCACTTACTTGCTATAGCAGAGACTGGTGCTGGTGTCTGTACTATTAGTGTGGTGCACTTACTTGCTATAGCAGAAACTGGTGCTGGTGTCTGTACTATTAGTGTGGCCCACTTACTTGCTATAGCAGAGACTGGTGCTGGTGTCTGTACTACTAGTGTGGTGCACTTACTTGCTATAGCAGAAACTGGTGCTGGTGTCTGTACTATTAGTGTGGCGCACTTACTTGCTATAGCAGAGACTGGTGCTGGTGTCTGTACTATTAGTGTGGCCCACTTACTTGCTATAGCAGATACTGGTGCTGGTGTCTGTACTATTAGTGTGGCCCACTTACTTGCTATAGCAGAGACTGGTGCTGGTGTCTGTACTATTAGTGTGGCGCACTTACTTGCTATATGCAGAGACTGGTGCTGGTGTCTGTACTATTAGTGTGGCGCACTTACTTGCTATAGCAGAGACTGGTGCTGGTGTCTGTACTATTAGTGTGGCCCACTTACTTGCTATAGCAGAGACTGGTGCTGGTGTCTGTACTATTAGTGTGGCCCACTTACTTGCTATAGGCAGAGACTGGTGCTGGTGTCTGTACTATTAGTGTGGCGCACTTACTTGCTATAGCAGAAACTGGTGCTGGTGTCTGTACTATTAGTGTGGCCCACTTACTTGCTATAGCAGAGACTGGTGCTGGTGTCTGTACTATTAGTGTGGCCCACTTACTTGCTATATGCAGAAACTGGTGCTGGTGTCTGTACTATTAGTGTGGCGTACTTACTTGCTATAGCAAAGACTGGTGCTGATGTCTGTACTATTAGTGTGGCACACTTACTTGCTATAGGCAGAGACTGGTGCTGGTGTCTGTACTATTAGTGTGACTCTCTTACTTGCTATAGCAGAGACTGGTGCTGGTGTTTGTACTATTAGTGTGGTGCACTTACTTGCTATAGCAGAGACTGGTGCTGGTGTCTGTACTATTAGTGTGGCGCACTTACTTGCTATAGGAGAGACTGGTGCTGGTGTCTGTACTATTAGTGTGGCCCACTTACTTGCTATAGCAGAGACTGGTGCTGGTGTCTGTACTATTAGTGTGGCGCACTTACTTGCTATAGGAGAGACTGGTGCTGGTGTCTGTACTATTAGTATGGCGCACTTACTTGCTATAGGCAGAGACTGGTGCTGGTGTCTGTACTATTAGTGTGGCACACTTACTTGCTATAGCGGAGACTGGTGCTGGTGTCTGTACTATTAGTGTGGCGCACTTACTTGCTATAGCAGAGACTGGTGCTGGTGTCTGTACTATTAGTGTGGCACACTTACTTGCTATAGCGGAGACTGGTGCTGGTGTCTGTACTATTAGTGTGGCGCACTTACTTGCTATAGCAGAGACTGGTGCTGGTGTCTGTACTATTAGTGTGGCACACTTACTTGCTATAGGAGGAGACTGGTGCTGGTGTCTGTACTATTAGTGTGGCACACTTACTTGCTATAGCAGAGACTGGTGCTGGTGTCTGTACTATTAGTGTGGCGCACTTACTTGCTATAGCAGAGACTGGTGCTGGTGTCTGTACTATTAGTGTGGCACACTTACTTGCTATAGGCAGAGACTGGTGCTGGTGTCTGTACTATTAGTGTGGCCCACTTACTTGCTATAGCAGATACTGGTGCTGGTGTCTGTACTATTAGTGTGGCCCACTTACTTGCTATAGCAGAGACTGGTGCTGGTGTCTGTACTATTAGTGTGGCGCACTTACTTGCTATAGCAGAGACTGGTTCTGGTGTCTGTACTATTAGTGTGGCACACTTACTTGCTATAGGAGGAGACTGGTGCTGGTGTCTGTACTATTAGTGTGGGGCACTTACTTGCTATAGCAGAGACTGGTGCTGGTGTCTGTACTATTAGTGTGGCTCTCTTACTTGCTATAGCAGAGACTGGTGCTGGTGTCTGTACTATTAGTGTGGCGCACTTACTTGCTATAGCAGAGACTGGTGCTGGTGTCTGTACTATTAGTGTGGCGCACTTACTTGCTATAGCAGAGACTGGTGCTGGTGTCTGTACTATTAGTGTGGCGCACTTACTTGCTATAGCAGAGACTGGTGCTGGTGTCTGTACTATTAGTGTGGTGCACTTACTTGCTATAGGCAGAGACTGGTGCTGGTGTCTGTACTATTAGTGTGGCTCTCTTACTTGCTATAGCAGAGACTGGTGCTGGTGTCTGTACTATTAGTGTGGCGCACTTACTTGCTATAGCAGAGACTGGTGCTGGTGTCTGTACTATTAGTGTGGTGCACTTACTTGCTATAGCGGAGACTGGTGCTGGTGTCTGTACTATTAGTGTGGTGCACTTACTTGCTATAGCAGAGACTGGTGCTGGTGTCTGTACTATTAGTGTGGCGCACTTACTTGCTATAGCAGAGACTGGTGCTGGTGTCTGTACTATTAGTGTGGTGCACTTACTTGCTATAGCAGAGACTGGTGCTGGTGTCTGTACTATTAGTGTGGCGCACTTACTTGCTATAGCAGAGACTGGTGCTGGTGTCTGTACTATTAGTGTGGCACACTTACTTGCTATAGCAGAGACTGGTGCTGGTGTCTGTACTATTAGTGTGGTGCACTTACTTGCTATAGCAGAGACTGGTGCTGGTGTCTGTACTATTAGTGTGGCGCACTTACTTGCTATAGCAGAGACTGGTGCTGGTGTCTGTACTATTAGTGTGGCGCACTTACTTGCTATAGGCAGAGACTGGTGCTGGTGTCTGTACTATTAGTGTGGCGCACTTACTTGCTATAGCAGAGACTGGTGCTGGTGTCTGTACTATTAGTGTGGCGCACTTACTTGCTATAGCAGAGACTGGTGCTGGTGTCTGTACTACTAGTGTGGCCCACTTACTTGCTATAGCAGAGACTGGTGCTGGTGTCTGTACTATTAGTGTGGCCCACTTACTTGCTATAGCAGAGACTGGTGCTGGTGTCTGTACTATTAGTGTGGTGCACTTACTTGCTATAGGCAGAGACTGGTGCTGGTGTCTGTACTATTAGTGTGGCGCACTTACTTGCTATAGCAGAGACTGGTGCTGGTGTCTGTACTATTAGTGTGGCGCACTTACTTGCTATAGGCAGAGACTGGTGCTGGTGTCTGTACTATTAGTGTGGCGCACTTACTTGCTATAGGCAGAGACTGGTGCTGGTGTCTGTACTATTAGTGTGGCGCACTTACTTGCTATAGCAGAGACTGGTGCTGGTGTCTGTACTATTAGTGTGGCGCACTTACTTGCTATAGGCAGAGACTGGTGCTGGTGTCTGTACTATTAGTGTGGCGCACTTACTTGCTATAGCAGAGACTGGTGCTGGTGTCTGTACTATTAGTGTGCTGCACTTACTTGCTATAGCAGAGACTGGTGCTGGTGTCTGTACTATTAGTGTGGCCCACTTACTTGCTATAGTAGAGACTGGTGCTGGTGTTTGTACTATTAGTGTGTCACACTTACTTGCTATAGGCAGAGACTGGTGCTGGTGTCTGTACTATTAGTGTGGTGCACTTACTTGCTATAGCAGAGACTGGTGCTGGTGTCTGTACTATTAGTGTGGCGCACTTACTTGCTATAGCAGAGACTGGTGCTGGTGTCTGTACTATTAGTGTGCTGCACTTACTTGCTATAGCAGAGACTGGTGCTGGTTTCTGTACTATTAGTGTGGTGCACTTACTTGCTATAGCAGAGACTGGTGCTGGTGTCTGTACTATTAGTGTGGCCCACTTACTTGCTATAGCAGAGACTGGTGCTGGTGTCTGTACTATTAGTGTGCTGCACTTACTTGCTATAGCAGAGACTGGTTCTGGTGTCTGTACTATTAGTGTGGCACACTTACTTGCTATAGCAGAGACTGGTGCTGGTGTCTGTACTATTAGTGTGGCCCACTTACTTGCTATAGCAGAGACTGGTGCTGGTGTCTGTACTATTAGTGTGGCGCACTTACTTGCTATAGCAGAGACTGGTGCTGGTGTCTGTACTATTAGTGTGGCCCACTTACTTGCTATAGCAGAGACTGGTGCTGGTGTCTGTACTATTAGTGTGGCACACTTACTTGCTATAGCAGAGACTGGTGCTGGTGTCTGTACTATTAGTGTGCTGCACTTACTTGCTATAGCAGAGACTGGTGCTGGTGTCTGTACTATTAGTGTGGCGCACTTACTTGCTATAGGCAGAGACTGGTGCTGGTGTCTGTACTATTAGTGTGGCGCACTTACTTGCTATAGCAGAGACTGGTGCTGGTGTCTGTACTATTAGTGTGGCGCACTTACTTGCTATAGCAGAGACTGGTGCTGGTGTCTGTACTATTAGTGTGCTGCACTTACTTGCTATAGCAGAGACTGGTGCTGGTGTCTGTACTACTAGTGTGGCCCACTTACTTGCTATAGCAGAGACTGGTGCTGGTGTCTGTACTATTAGTGTGGCCCACTTACTTGCTATAGGAGGAGACTGGTGCTGGTGTCTGTACTATTAGTGTGGCCCACTTACTTGCTATAGGCAGAGACTGGTGCTGATGTCTGTACTATTAGTGTGGCTCTCTTACTTGCTATAGCAGAGACTGGTGCTGGTGTCTGTACTATTAGTGTGGCGCACTTACTTGCTATAGGCAGAGACTGGTGCTGGTGTCTGTACTATTAGTGTGGCGCACTTACTTGCTATAGGCGGAGACTGGTGCTGGTGTCTGTACTATTAGTGTGTCACACTTACTTGCTATAGCAGAGACTGGTGCTGGTGTCTGTACTATTAGTGTGGCCCACTTACTTGCTATAGCAGAGACTGGTGCTGGTGTCTGTACTATTAGTGTGGCGCACTTACTTGCTATAGCAGATACTGGTGCTGGTGTCTGTACTATTAGTTTGGCGCACTTACTTGCTATAGGCAGAGACTGGTGCTGGTGTCTGTACTATTAGTGTGGCTCTCTTACTTGCTATAGCAGAGACTGGTGCTGGTGTCTGTACTATTAGTGTGGCGCACTTACTTGCTATAGCAGATACTGGTGCTGGTGTCTGTACTATTAGTGTGGCGCACTTACTTGCTGTAGGCGGAGACTGGTGCTGGTGTCTGTACTATTAGTGTGCTGCACTTACTTGCTATAGCAGAGACTGGTGCTGGTGTCTGTACTACTAGTGTGGCCCACTTACTTGCTATAGCAGAGACTGGTGCTGGTGTCTGTACTACTAGTGTGGCCCACTTACTTGCTATAGCAGAGACTGGTGCTGGTGTCTGTACTATTAGTGTAGCGCACTTACTTGCTATAGCAGAGACTGGTGCTGGTGTCTGTACTATTAGTGTGGCGCACTTACTTGCTATAGCAGAGACTGGTGCTGGTGTCTGTACTATTAGTGTGGCGCACTTACTTGCTATAGGCAGAGACTGGTGCTGGTGTCTGTACTATTAGTGTGGCCCACTTACTTGCTATAGCAGAGACTGGTGCTGGTGTCTGTACTATTAGTGTGGCGCACTTACTTGCTATAGGCGGAGACTGGTGCTGGTGTCTGTACTATTAGTGTGCTGCACTTACTTGCTATAGCAGAGACTGGTGCTGGTGTCTGTACTATTAGTGTGCTGCACTTACTTGCTATAGCAGAGACTGGTGCTGGTGTCTGTACTATTAGTGTGGCGCACTTACTTGCTATAGGCGGAGACTGGTGCTGGTGTCTGTACTATTAGTGTGCTGCACTTACTTGCTATAGCAGAGACTGGTGCTGGTGTTTGTACTATTAGTGCGGCGCACTTACTTGCTATAGCAGAGACTAGTGCTGGTGTCTGTACTATTAGTGTGGCGCACTTACTTGCTATAGCAGAGACTGGTGCTGGTGTTTGTACTATTAGTGTGGTGCACTTACTTGCTATAGCAGAGACTGGTGCTGGTGTTTGTACTATTAGTGCGGCGCACTTACTTGCTATAGGCAGAGACTGGTGCTGGTGTCTGTACTATTAGTGTGGCGCACTTACTTGCTATAGCAGAGACTGGTGCTGGTGTTTGTACTATTAGTGTGGTGCACTTACTTGCTATAGCAGAGACTGGTGCTGGTGTTTGTACTATTAGTGCGGCGCACTTACTTGCTATAGGCAGAGACTGGTGCTGGTGTCTGTACTATTAGTGTGCTGCACTTACTTGCTATAGCAGAGACTGGTGCTGGTGTCTGTACTATTAGTGTGGCGCACTTACTTGCTATAGCAGAGACTGGTGCTGGTGTCTGTACTATTAGTGTAGCGCACTTACTTGCTATAGCAGAGACTGGTGCTGGTGTCTGTACTATTAGTGTGGCGCACTTACTTGCTATAGCAGAGACTGGTGCTGGTGTCTGTACTATTAGTGTGGCGCACTTACTTGCTATAGCAGAGACTGGTGCTGGTGTCTGTACTATTAGTGTGGCCCACTTACTTGCTATAGGCAGAGACTGGTGCTGGTGTCTGTACTATTAGTGTGCTGCACTTACTTGCTATAGCAGAGACTGGTGCTGGTGTCTGTACTATTAGTGTGGCCCACTTACTTGCTATAGCAGATACTGGTGCTGGTGTCTGTACTATTAGTGTGGTGCACTTACTTGCTATAGCAGAGACTGGTGCTGGTGTCTGTACTATTAGTGTGGCGCACTTACTTGCTATAGCAGAGACTGGTGCTGGTGTCTGTACTATTAGTGTGGTGCACTTACTTGCTATAGCAGAGACTGGTGCTGGTGTCTGTACTATTAGTGTGGCGCACTTACTTGCTATATGCAGAAACTGGTGCTGGTGTCTGTACTATTAGTGTGGCGCACTTACTTGCTATAGGCAGAGACTGGTGCTGGTGTCTGTACTATTAGTGTGACTCTCTTACTTGCTATAGCAGAGACTGGTGCTGGTGTCTGTACTATTAGTGTGGCCCACTTACTTGCTATAGCAGAGACTGGTGCTGGTGTCTGTACTATTAGTGTGGCGCACTTACTTGCTATAGCAGAGACTGGTGCTGGTGTCTGTACTATTAGTGTGGCCCACTTACTTGCTATAGCAGATACTGGTGCTGGTGTCTGTACTATTAGTGTGGTGCACTTACTTGCTATAGCAGAGACTGGTGCTGGTGTCTGTACTATTAGTGTGGCCCACTTACTTGCTATAGCAGAGACTGGTGCTGGTGTCTGTACTATTAGTGTGCTGCACTTACTTGCTATAGCAGAGACTGGTGCTGGTCTCTGTACTATTAGTATGGCGCACTTACTTGCTATAGCAGAGACTGGTGCTGGTGTCTGTACTATTAGTGTGGTGCACTTACTTGCTATAGCAGAGACTGGTGCTGGTGTCTGTACTATTAGTGTGGCACACTTACTTGCTATAGCAGAGACTGGTGCTGGTGTCTGTACTATTAGTGTGGCACACTTACTTGCTATAGCAGAGACTGGTGCTGGTGTCTGTACTATTAGTGTGGCCCACTTACTTGCTATAGCAGAGACTGGTGCTGGTGTCTGTACTATTAGTGTGGCCCACTTACTTGCTATAGCAGATACTGGTGCTGGTGTCTGTACTATTAGTGTGGCCCACTTACTTGCTATAGCAGAGACTGGTGCTGGTGTCTGTACTATTAGTGTGGCCCACTTACTTGCTATAGGCAGAGACTGGTGCTGGTGTCTGTACTATTGGTGTGGAGCACTTACTTGCTATAGGCAGAGACTGGTGCTGGTGTCTGTACTATTAGTGTGGCCCACTTACTTGCTATATGCAGAGACTGGTGCTGGTGTCTGTACTATTAGTGTGCTGCACTTACTTGCTATATGCAGAGACTGGTGCTGGTGTCTGTACTATTAGTGTGGCGCACTTACTTGCGGAAGTTGACGCTTAGGTTGGCCGTAAACACTCTTCCAAATTTAAATACAACTCCGCCTCCGATTGTAGTGTCTATCATTGTAGCAATGCAGCCGCCATGTGTGTAGCTGGGGAATGGAGAGGACAACAGAGGAGGTCAAGATGGCGGACACACAGCGAAGGACTCCGATCAGACAGGAAGTGATGCGTAAATCACACACACTCACCCCGGGGGGCCTTCCAAGTATGGTCCAGGCTGGAATATGCAGATCATCCTCTTCTCCGCCTTGTTATAGAACATGCAGTACTCAAACCCAACTCCATCCTGATCGAGATTCCTGGTGAAGAGGCGTGTGGTTACTGCTGGCTGTTGTAGTGGCGTATCTGTAGAGAGGTCAGAGGTCACCAATAGCGGCAGAAACAGCGTTTATAAGAATGGAAAACTGACGCCGAACTAAAGTCCCTCAGCTGCTCCGTTTACAAACAATAATGCCAAAAATTCCTGGTGTGTCGGGCTAATCAGAGCAATGGGCAAAACTTGTTGGTTAAAGGTAGCAACTAGAGATGGACAATGAGAGAGGGTCACAATTTGGATGGTATATAACAGCGACACCAAATGTCCTTTCCACAGTCACACACTATTATTATTATACAACTAGCTGATTGCCCGGCGTTGCCCGGATATGTATTTGGTTGGTGTTGGCTCCGCCCACTTTTCCTAACCCTAACACACAATGGCTTCTATTCACTAAGGTTATCTCCTGTCTTTAATAACTCTTCTAGAGTTGTTACCATGGTGATAAGGCATGTAGTATTCAGGAAACATTTTACCTCAGGTAAACCTAAAGTTAACTCTTCTGTCTTTGAGTTAACTCTCCAATCCTTAAAATAACTCCAGAGTTTAAGACAGGCTGTTAATTAACTGCGTGTGAAAATAACTACAGAGGAGGTAAATTAACTACAGAGGAGGTAAATTACTACAGAAGAGGTAACGTAAGGAATGAAGAGATAAGATAACTCTCTCACTGTGTGAGGTAAGTTTTCTCTTGCCTTATTATCTCCAGCATGATCTTAGTGAATTGAGGCCAATGACTCAATGACCTAGTTTGTGAGCTTTGCATTTTTTGGCATCAATAATTTGCATTGAAATGAAACAAATCTGATTGGCTGTGGCTCCACCCCCTTTTCTGAATTTGAACCCCAGTCACCCAATGACCAACTGTACCAGGTTTTAAGCTAGTGCCCTTAACAGTGCATGAGTGGCAGCAAATGAATATTCCCTTTGAAAAGCAATTATTGAATTTGGATTGGCTTTTGTAGGCTCCACCCTCTTTTATGAATATTAATCCCAGTCACCCAGTGACCAACTGTGCAAAGTTTGAGAACCCCGCCATTAACAGTGTAAGAATGGCTGCAGTTTACATTTTCCTAGTGAAATTTGTATTTGTCTCCGCCCACTGATGACCCAGCATTGCCTGTGTATGTATTTGGCTGGTGTTGGCTCAGCCCACTTTTTGTAACAGTAACAGACAATTACTTAATTATTCAATGACCAAATTTGTGAGCTTTGCAGTCTTTGGCATCAATAATTTGCATTGAAATGAAACAAATCTGGTGGGCTGTTTGTGTCTCCACCCCTTTTCTGAATTTGAACCCCAGTCACCCAGTAAATAACTGTACCTAGTTTGGGGCTTGTGCCATTAACAGTGCAAGAATGGCAGTAATTAAATATTTCCCTTGAAAATCAATAGATGAATTTTGATTGGCTTTTGTAGGCTCCATTCACATTTATGAATAATAGCTGATGAATCGGCGTTACCCGGGTATGTATTTGGCTGGTGTTAGCTCCGGCCACTTTTTCTAACCCTAACACACAATTACTCAATGACCAAGTTTGTGAGCTTTGGGGTCTTTGTCATTAATAATTTGTAAATTCCCATAAAAATCTCAACAAATCAGATTGGCTGTTTGTGGCTTTGCCCCTCTCCGGCATTTGAACCCCAGTCACCCAATGACCAACTGTAGCAGGTGTGAGGTATCTGTTATTAACAGAGCAAAAATGGAAGCAATTTAAATATTCCCCTTGAAAATCAACAGGTGAATTTTGAGACCAAGTTTGTGAGCTCTGGGGTCCTTGGCATCAATAATTTGTAATTTACCAGTGAGATTAAACAAATCTGATTGGCTGTTTGTAGCTCCACCCCTTTTCTGAATTTGAACACCAGTGACCCAATGACCAACTGTACCAGGATTGAGGCTTGTGCCATTAACAGTGCAAGAATGGCAGCAATTTAAATATTCCCCTTGACAATCAACAGGTGAATTTTGATTTTCTTTTTAGGCTCCACCCACTTTTCTGAATATTAATCCCAGTCACCCAGTGACCAAGTTTTAAGCTTTTGGGTTTCTACCATCAAAATTGTGTGAATGGAAGCAGTTTATCCAGTAAAGTAATCTGATTAGCTGTTTGTGACTCCACCCCTTTAGTGGATTTGAACCCCAGCCACTTCATGACCGACTGTAGCCAGTTTGAGGCCTCTGCCATTATTAGTGTATGAGTGGCAGCAGTTTCAATATTTCCCATGAAAATCAATAGGTGAATTTTGAGTGGCTGTTGTAGGTTCCACCCCCTTTCTTGAATATTAATCCCAGTCATCCATTGACCAACTGTGTCACATTTGAGAACCCTGCCAATAACAGAATGGCTGAAATCAATCTAACAAATCTGATTGGCTGTTTGTGGCTCCACCCCCTTTAGTGAATTTGGACCCCAGTCACCTATTAGGTAAGAGGCCTCTGCCATTAACAGTGTAAGAATGCTAGCAATGTAAATATTCCCATTGAAAATCAATAGGTGAAATTTGATTGGCTGTTAGCTCCACTCAGATTTCTAAATATTAATCCCAGTCACCCAGTGCCCCACTGAGTCAAGTTTGGGAACCCTGCCATTAACAGTATAAGAATGGCTGCAGTTTATATTTTCCCCTGGAATAAAAGTAGTTGTTGGCTCCGCCCACTTTTTCTAACCTTAAATGACCACGTTTATGAGCTTTGGGCTTTTGGTATCAATGATTTGTATATTCCCATTGAAATTAAACAAATCTGATTGCCTGTTTGTGGCTCCGCCCCCTTTTCGAATTTGAACCCCAGTCTCCCAGTGACTGACTGTACCAGGTTTGAAGCATCTGCTATTAACAGTGTAAGAATGGCAGCAATGTAAATACTCCCTTTGAAAATCAGCAGATTAATTTTCATTGGCTGTTGTAGGCTCCACCCACTCTCTTGAATATTTATCCCATTCACCCAGTGACGAACTGTGCAAAGTTTGAGAACCCTGTCAGTAACAGTGTAAGAATGGCTGCAGTTTATATTTTCCTAGTGAACTTTATTTTTGGCTCCGCCCACTTTTTGTAACCTTGACACACAGTCACTCAATGACCAAGTTTGTGAGCTTTCAGGTTCCTGGCATCAAAAATGTGTGAATGGAAGCAGTTTATACACCAAGAAAGTCTGATTGGCTGTTTGTGGCCCCGCCCCTTTAGTGGATTTGGACCCCAGTCACCCAATGTCCAACTGTAGCAAGTTTGAAGCCTCTGCCATTAACAGTGTAAGAATGGCAGCAGTTTTAATATTCCCCTTGAAAATCAATTGGTGACTTTTGATTGGCTGTTGTAGGCTCCACCCACTTTCCTGAATATTAATCTCATTCACCCAGTGACCAACTGTGGCAAGTTTGAGAACCCTGCGATTACCAGTCTAAGAATGGCTGTAGTTTACATTTTTACATTTAAAATGAACGTCTGAAATTTAATTGGCTGTTTTATGCTCCGCCCACTTTTCCTGGATTTGTAACCTCGGTCACCAAGTGACCAACTGTGCCAAGTGTGGGGACTCTGGCTTGATTACTGTGAGAATGGCAGCCTTTTCCATTTTATTCCATTCACTTAAATGGGTGGAATCTGATTGGCTGTTTGTAGCTCCGCCCAGGTGTGCAGGGGGGACGCGAGACCCCCAGAACCTATCATTCCAAGTAGTAAGGGATCTGTATACCAAGTTTTGTTCAAATCGGTCAAGGCGTTTTCGCGTGATCGCGGCACATACATACACACACACACACATCTGATTTTATATATATATATAGATTATATAGCTCTGACATATGCCACAGCACTGTACAGAGATCACGGATCCATCCCATCAGTCTCTGCACCAGAGGAGCTTACACTCTAATGTCCTCACCACAGTCACACACTATTATTATTATACATTTATATAGCTCTGACATATTCCACAGTGCTGTACAGAGAACACTGATCCATATGCCTACTCTTGGTATTAACTACTTTGGCCTCCTGGACGTACTAGCTACGCCCAGGAGGCCATGTGCGCGTCCGCGCGCTCCCGCGGCCGATCGCGTGCGTGCACACACGCTCCCGGCCGCGGATCGTTAGTCCACGAATCAGTGAATCGGGCTATGGTGCCCGATCACTGATTCCTCTCCCCCGCAGAAAAAGCGACAGCTTCTCTCAGAAGCTCCGCTTTTTCTGGCTGTTGCCTCCCCCATGCGTCCCTCTAAGCGTATGTTACGCTTAGAGTGACGTCATGTAAACAAACTCATGGCCGCCATCTTGTGGCCAAAAAGTAAAACTACAACTAAAAGTAAACAAAATAAAACTTAACACACATTTACATTATAAAAGTAATGTTTACATCCCACCCTCCCAAAAAATACCCATATAAAATGTTTAATATAAAAAAAAAACAAAAAAAAAACATTACAATAATAAAAAAACAACAACATGTAAATATTTACCTAAGGGTCTAAACCAGGGGTCTCAAACTCGCGGCCCGCGGGCCATTTGCGGCCCTCGATACAATATTTTGTGGCCCTCGCTGGCAAAAGCTTCCTTATAGTTTGCTTCAGTGCTCCCAAGTAATCCGCCGCATCCCCGCCGCTAAATGAGGGCTGAAGAGCCCCCAAATCGCCCGGGGGGCAATCCGCCGGCATTTCCTGGAAGGGGCAGAGCTTTCAGCTTCAGCTCTGCCCCTCCTGACGTCAATCGCCGCATGGATTGCCACCTCTCCCTGCCCCTTTCTGTGAAGGAAGAGTGAGAGGGGCGGGCAGAGGCGGCGATGCGCCGCGATTGTGAAATTCCTTATGCGGCCCAGCCTCATCCTGACTTTGCCTCCTGCGGCCCCCATGTAAATTGAGTTTGAGACCCCTGGTCTAAACTTTTTAAATATCAATGTAAAGATGTAATATTTCTATATTTTTTCTATTCTAAACTTGTAAATAGTGATAGATGCAAAACGGAAAAAAATGCACCTTTATTTCCAAATAAAATATTGTCGCCATACATTGTGATAGGGACATAATTTTAACGGTGCAATAACTGGGACATATGGGCAAATACAATACGTCAGTTTTAATTATGGAGGCATGTATTATTTTAAAACTATAATGGCTGAAAACTGAGAAATAATGAATTTTTTCCGTTTTTTTCTTATTCTTCCTGTTAAAATGCATTTACAGTAAAGTGGCTCTCAGCAAAATGTACCCCCCAAAGAAAGCCTAATTGGTGGCGGAAAAAACAAGATATAGATCAGTTCATTGGGATAAGTAGTGATAAAGTTATAGGCTAATCAATGGGAGGTGAACATTGCTCGGATGCATAAAGTGAAAACGACTGAAGGCTGAAGTGGTTAAGGATGGCCCAGCCTAGGAGAACTCATGGAGAAGAATGTGATCAGTTTGATCAGCTGACAGATTTGTAAGGCTCTGATTTGCTGGTCATGATCATGTGTTAAACCAGGAAGTTATCACAGCAAATCAGAGGCTTACAAATCTATCAGCTGATCAGACTGATCACATGCTTCTCCATGAGTTCTCCTAGGCTGGGCCATCCCTACTTGGTATAACACACAAGTAACACTTCTGGATGAGGTGGGTTTTGGCCGCGGAGGTCATCTCAGAATTTGCAGGAAACTGGGGACACACATTACCTCCCATGTAATGAACGGGTGAATTGAAGGACGCAATCCGTTTCCATGTTCCATCTTTACTGAGCTCCAAGTACTTGTCATACAGCCTCCGTGTGTTCTGAGTCCAGGAAGCGTTGGGTAAGGAAAAATCTCGTTGATGATGGCTCACACTGTCCTGTAATAGATCACAGAGCATCTAAGTGCCTGCAGAATATTTACTAATTAAATAAGAACTTTACTGACTCTACTTCTATTTTACACTGCTTATACATTATATAGTCAGTATTTGTCAATTGTAAAATCTTTTCACACCCAGAGTTACGTTATTAAGTGTATCACAGGTGGCGACATCTTTACTGCTGGCAGGTGCATCACTACGGAATGCTCGTTTGTTGTGTGTTCCAAAGTGATAAGAAACCTGGTCTCCCAGAGTGCACTGGGAGGAGAAGGCTTCATGACATCCCAGGCATAACATAAATGGGAGGGAGTGGTTACATACCAATGCAGGCTAACGATGTGTTCTGTTCCTATGCAGGGGGAGGAGGTGCGCGGTTGTGATGTCAAGCAGCGGGCAGGGTGGCGTGGGGGGGGGGAACAAAGCTCTTGGCAGGCGATTGGCCAAATCGATTCAGCTGGCTAATCACTGGCCAAGGCATCGAGGGACACTATACACATGGTAAATTCTTGACAGGAAGTTGTGATCGGCCGGCCAGCCCAAGTTTCATTTAGAGTATGTCAGTGTTCTCCCCAGGCTCTTTTAGGCGGGTGCTCCACCCAGCTAGTTTTGGTGAGCACCCAGCTGTTATCAGCTCAGCTCCTCCTATGCTGTAAGCAGAGTTGTGCACAGAAGCACTGGCCCTGCATTCTCTCATATTGCCCCACCTGGCTACTTTTTTATGCCACCCGGCTGGAAAAAAATTCTGGGGAGAATGCTGTATGTACAAAGCTTAAAGAGAATCTGTATTGTTAAAAATCGCACAAAAGTAAACATACCAGTGCGTTAGGGGACATCTCCTATTACCCTCTGTCACAATTTCGCCGCTCCTCGCCGCATTAAAAGTGGTTAACCACTTTACCCCCGCGCGTACGTATTTCTCCGCCCCTTTTTCCATCCTTTAACAACCAGGGACGGAGAAATACGTACTTTCCGCGTTCCCGACGCTGTGCGCGCTCCCGCTCGTAAACACGCCGCCCGCCGCTAGTAAACACGCTGCCGCCCGCTCGCCCAGAGATCAATGAACGGGAAAATCCATTCCCGTTCGTTGATCTAAGCCCCGCAATGATCCGCTGCTCTCCTATGGGCAGCGCGATCATTGTGAGAAAAAACTCAGGTGTCCAGCCTCCTTATACTTCCTCCAAGCTTCCAGAAGGAAGCTTGGAGGTCGCATTAAAACAAAAAGTTACTGTGGCCATCTTGTGGCCAAATAGTAAACTACACCCTACACATTTTTCACATACAAATAAATGACTTTTACACATAAAATTAACTCATTACCTCCCACACTCCCCATTTTTTTTTTTTTTTGTAATTAAAAAAAAATTAAAAAATTTACAATTAAAAAAAATACATAAATAGTTACCTTAGGGACTGAACTTTTTAAATATTTATGTCAAGAGGGTAGAACACTGTTACTTTATAAACTATGGGCTTGTAATTAGGGATGGACGCAAAAATGAAAAAAATGCACCTTTATTTCCAAATAAAATATTGGCGCCAAACATTGTGATAGGGACATAATTTAAACGGTTTTATAACCGGGATAAATAGGCATATACATTTAATGGGTTTTAATAACAGTAGCATGCATTATTTAAAAACTATAATGGCCGAAAACTGAAAAAAAATTATTTTTTTCCCCACATTTTTCCTATTTTCCCATTAAAACACATTTAGAAAAAAATAATTCTTGGCATAATGTCCCACCTAAAGAAAGCCTAATTGGTGGCGGAAAAAACAAGATATAGTTCATTTCATTGCGATAAGTAATAATAAAGTTATAGATGAATGAATGGAAGGAGCGCTGAAAGGTGAAAATTGCTCTGGTGGTCAGG
Organism: Hyperolius riggenbachi; assembly: GCF_040937935.1. Classification (NCBI taxonomy): domain Eukaryota; kingdom Metazoa; phylum Chordata; class Amphibia; order Anura; family Hyperoliidae; genus Hyperolius; species Hyperolius riggenbachi. The sequence goes on from NC_090654.1 coordinate 31,726,431, forward strand.
GGGTAAAACCCCTCAGTGGTGAAGTGGTTAAAAACAGTTTTAAAAAGTTTGTTTATAAACAAACAAAATGGCCACCAAAACAGGAAGTAGGTTGATGTACAGTATGTCCACACATAGAAAATACATCTATACACAAGCAGGCTGTATACACCCTTCCTTTTGAATCTCAAGAGATCATTTGTGTGTTTCTTTCCCCCTGCAGCTATCTTCCACTGAAGTGTCAGGCTGTCTCTTTCTGCAGAGTGCAGACAGCTCTGCCTGTATGTAATTCCTCAGTATGTGAAAGCCCAGCCAGCTCAGAGGAGGATTTATCCAGCTTGTAAAAGATAAGAGAGAAGAGAGAAGCTGGCTAATCTAAATAATACACAGGCAGTGTGCAGAGAGGGGCCTGGAGGGGGGAGATGCATCACAGAACCACAACACTGAAGAACTTGGCAGCCTTCCAGACACCGGCTGACAAGAGAGAGATAAGTTGATTTATTACAGAGATGGTGATAGTAGAACGTGCTGCAGTAAGCCAGAACACATTAGAATAGCTTTTGGAACTTGTAGGATGATAAAAAAAACAGGATGCAATTTTTGTTACGGAGTCTCTTTAAAGAGGAACTCCAGTGAAATAATGTAATAAAAAATGCTTCATTATTACAATAATTATGTATAAATGATTTAGTCAGTGTTTTCCCATTGTAAAATCTTTTAAATCCCTGATTTACATTCTGACATTTATCACATGGTGACATTTTTACTGCTGGCAGGTGATGTCACTGGAAGGAGATGCTGCTTGCTTTTTTTGGCCGTTGGAAACAGCTGTAAACAGCTGTTATTTCCCACAATGCAACAAGGCTCCCACAGTGTGTTGTCAGAACCATGGTCCTGACATCACACTGTGGGAGGGGTTTTACCACAATATCAGCCATACAGACTCCACTGATGATCCGTTTGTGAAAAGGAAAAGATTTCTGGTGGGAAAGGGGGTATCAGCTACTGATTGGGATGAAGTTCAGTTCTTGGTCACGGTTTTTCTGTAAAGGACAACTATCAAAGTTAACTAAAATTCTAAATGCCACATATATTTTCACTAATTACTAGAAAATAGCAATACAAAGGCTTTTTTTTTCATGTTTTATGTGAAGAAAATATGACATTTACAGTGAACGGTTCTCACTGTGGGCATTTCCATGGAAGACTGTATCCAGCACATCCAGCATACATAAACAATCTTCACTGGCTAATACTGTGACTGGAATCTCTTCAGAATGATAGGAAGCAGAGATATAGCATCAAATAGTGTAAATAACTAATCAGCTGCAACTCTGTGTGCCTGATCCTGTGTCTCTCTATCCGCCTCACAGTGTAAAGTAAACAGTTTACAGACAGGGAGATCTCATTCTGAGTGGGGGATGTAAGCATCCAAGTAAGGAAAAAGTACAGGTCCTTCTCTTCAGATCCTTCTCTGTATTTAACAATCAGTCAGCTGTTCTCATATGATCTGTGAGAAAGCAGTGTGTGTGTGTAAGCAGGGCAGAAACAAACAGTAAACGATTCCTCTGTGAATAGTGACAGAGACGTCACAGTGACAGTGCTAGCTACATGGTATAGCTCTAGCCCGTTGCCAACACAAATTGTTACAAAACAGTTAGTAAACAAGGCATTTTTTTCACACAGGCTTTGATGAGAGACCTCTGAAAAGCTTTCCAGTGTTGCTGGGTAAAAGCTCTATAGGTATGTGGAGCTTCATACTTACTGGAGGCCGATAGCAGGTGAACTGAGGCACCTAGGCAGATAGCGAGAGAGGCAATGGTGCTCATGATGCTGGAGAAAGTCCCAGGTAAGTATGAATTATTTTACCTTGTCCTGTCCCAGATTATCTTTAAAGGGACCCTAGGCAGAGGCGAAAAAAGAAAATGTGGACTTAACCGGGGCTTCCTCCAGCCCCCCATAGCCCGTGAGGTCCTTCGGTGTCCTATGGCGGCTCTGGAAACCTGGCGACTTTGGATAAAATCGCGCATGCGCAGCCCGTTCAGGTACCTGGCGCGTCATCGAGCCCATCGCCGTAAGGGTTCTGTGCACGCGCAGTTCAGTCTTTCAAATACCACCGATGGGCAGGCGACGGGCGAGTGATTGAGCCGGGTGCTCGGACAGGCCATGCATGTGCAACTTCATCTGAAGTCGTCAGGTTTACGGAGCAGTCAGCGGGGTCACGGAGGGGACCAAGAGGACACCAAAGGACTTCACAGTTTACGGGGGCAGGAGGGAGCCCCAGGTAAGTCCAGATTTGCTTTTTTCACCACTGCTCAGGGTCCCTTTAACTATTTCCGCCGCCCGGACGTGAAGCTCGCGTCCGGGGGGCTGCTGAGCTGCGCTCCCGCGATTCGGCGCGCTCCCGTGCGTGGTGTCCCCCGATAGCCCTGGGATCAGTGAAAGGGAACATGGTTCCCGATCACCGATCCCTTTCCCCCGCAAAAAAACCGAAGCGCTCACCTGTGAGGCTTCAGTTCTTCTGCCCGGAAAGATTTCCGCATCCCCCTTGTACTTCCGCTTACCGAGAAGTACAGGGAGGGAAAAGAAAAATGAAGGTGGCCATCTTGTGGCCAAATAGTAAAACTACATCTACACATTTTTTACATTACAGTTTACACATATAACACCATTAAAAATTAACTATTTATGTCCTACACCAAAATATTACCCAAATAAAATTTTTAATGGAAAAAAAAAATTACAATTAAAAAAAAAAAAAAATTGTTACCTAAGGGTCTGAACTTTTTAAATATGCATTTGAAGGGGGGTATACTACAAACATTTTTAAAATTATAAGCTTGTAAATAGTGATGGACGCAAAATGGAAACAATGCACCTTTATTTCCAAATAAAATATTGGCGCCATACATTGTGATAGGGACAAAATTTAAATGGTATAATATTCGAGACAAACAGGCAAAAAAATACATAGGTTTTAATTTTGGTAGCGTGGATTATTTTATAGCTATAATGGCCAAAAACTGAGAAGTAATGAATTTTTCCATTTATTTCTTATTAATCCTGTTAAAATGCATTTACAGTAAAGTGGCTCTTAGCAAAATGTACCACCCAAAGAAACCCTAATTAGTGGCGGAAAAAACAAGATATCGATCAATAAATTGTGATAAGTAGTGATAAAGTTATTAGCGAATGAATGGGAGGTGAAAATTGCTCTGATGCATAAGGTGAAAAATCCCCGCGGGCTGAAATGGTTAAGTGAGTCATTGAAAAGATTGCAGTGTCTGGTCAAGAGACAGATTACAGTATTTAGCAGCTTTGGGAGGAAAGACGGTATGATGGGAACAGCTACTTACAGAGAGCGAGCACAGCGTGGTCCGGGCGGATGGCGCCCCCAGAGCATTGCGGCAGACAGCAGAACTGACCGCAGTGAGCCGCCTAGCGAGGCTGTTCAGCATGGTTCCTGGATGGAGACACTGGAAGGAAGATTATACAGGTTACACCAGCAGTGCTGAAACTATACACTGAGTGACAGTATACACAGAGTGGGTGAGAGGTCATCAGACGTCAGGGGAGGCTGATAAATGCATCGCTGCTGCCTACAGAGCAGAAAGTTCACACACGGGACCTTTATACACACAGAACACCAAGAGGGGTCAATAAAGGGGCAGATTTATACTTTTCCTCCTTTAGTTCAGCAACCCTCTAGCAGCGCTTTACTAAGCACTTGTGATCTGAAAAGCTCTCGCTAATGTACTGATATGGGTGATTTAAAAAAAAAAAAAAACAACACACCCGTCAAGTGGAATCACATTACATTAGCAAATCACAAGTGCTTAGAAAAGACCTGCTAGTGAGTCCCAGGCCTAAGGCTAGGTTTACACTTACCTGGGGCTTCTGTCAGCCCCCTGCAGCTGCACCGTCACTCACCGATCCTCCAACGGGAGCATGAACAAGGACGTGCACGGCCAGGGACGCGCAGGCGCAGGGACCATTGACTTGTTAATCAGCTGTAACAAAACGTACCTGCAGCGGGGGACTAGAGGATCGGTGAGTGGCGGCACGGGCACAGGGCGGCTGCAGGGGACTGGCAGAAGCTCCAGGTAAGTGAAACTTCTTTCTTTAAAGCCAATTCAGGTTTCCTTTAACTACCTGCCGACTTCCCCACGCCAATGGGCGTGGCGACGTCGGCAGCCCAGGACAACCTAACGCCAATTGGCGTCAAGCCCTGGGGCTGTTTAGCAGGAGATCGCACGGAGGGTGCGCGCGCATCTCCTGCTTGGTGGGCGTAGCGGAGCTCCGCCTTCAGTCTCCGAGCTCGGGAGACTGCTAGATGGCGTAACCTCCGTCTGTTTACATGTACTGCGATCTGCAGCAGCGATGTACTGGGGACAGCCGTGTAACACGGCTGTCCCCCTGGGGCACCAGAGAGAGATCGGCTCTCATAGGCTGAAGCCTATGACAGCCGATCGCCGTGATTGGCTGGCGGGGGGTGGGCAGGAGGGAGAGGAAAAAAATAAATAAAAAATAAGTTTATTTAACAAAAAAAAAAAACAAATGGGGACGATCAGACCCCACCAACAGAGAGCTCTGTTGGTGGGGAATATCACTTGTGTGCTGTGTTGTGCAGCCCTGCAGCTTGGCCTTAAAGCTGCAGTGGCCAGTTTACTAAAAATTGCCCTGGTCTTTATGGGGGTTTAACACTGCAGTCTTCAAGAGGTTAACTGGGTGGTTGGAAATAGTTACACTTAGGGCCCGTTTCCACTAGGACCGGTGCGATGCGGCTACACGCGGGTGTCCTGATAGACATGCACGGCAATGGAAGGGTTTCCACTGCATGCATGTTGTGCGGAGCGATCCGAGAATCTGCAGCATGCTGCATATTCTCACACGGCCGCATCTGCCCGCAGCCGCGTCCCATCTCCTCCATTGACTTCTACATCAGGAGATGCGGAAGTGATGCGGCTGGCGGCGGAAGTGATGCGTAGCCGCATTCTCATCACTTTGTAGTGGAAACCGACCCTAACGTGAGGCTTCCACCGGCCCCCTGCAGACACCCTGTGCACGTGACAAGACAAACCGAACCTCCGGTCCCCCGCAGCGAGTTATTTAAGTTTCTGTCCAGTGCAGCCATAACAGCACACGTCGTCGTTCACGCTCCTGTCGCCGTCCTGCGCATACGAGGAATCTACTACTGCTCATGCATAGGATGGTGACGGGGTGTGAACGAGGACACGCGCAGCCAGGGACGCGCAGGCACCCGCCGACTGGCCAGTCGCCTGAAAAAGAACTGGCTCAGGTGGGGACCGGAGGATTGGTTTGTCCCGGCGCAGGCTCAGGACGTTTGCAGGGGACCGATGGAAATCCCACCCAGGGAAGTTCAACTCTTCTCCCCCCCCCCCAGTGAAATTCAAATTGCCAGTGTATCTCTGTACACAGACTACTGGCCTACTACTGGCATAACAGTCAGACCTGAAGAGCAGACCTAAACTCAGAACTTCCTCTCTGCTCTATAAGATAAGTAACAGCTTAATAACCTTTAAAGAAAAAAGAATTTCTTTGTTACAGCTGATACAAATCCTGCAATAAATCTGCAGTGTGTCTACTTCCTGCTTTCAAGGAAGCAGACATATTAACATCCTGTGTTTACCTATGAGCTCCTTGCCATGGCAGTCAGCTGACACAGCGGAGAGATAAAAATACAACTTCTGATTAGTCACAGATGAGGGGGAGTTAGACAGGCTAAACTCACAAAACACCTACAGGGTGCATTTCTCTAGGTTTTCCTTCTATTCTGTGCAAGAGTTCAGGTCCACTTTTGTTTTAAAATTTGTTTAGCCCTCTGCAAAGTCTTGGACATTAATTCTGCTTTGTGTGAAGCAGGAAAATTACCTGAAATCTATTTTTTTGCCACTTTCTAACAATTCAACCTAACAGATTGCCTGAGTAGCTGTCTCTGCTGCTGCCCATGTCTGTCTGCTGCAGTGCGCGCGCACAGCGCGAGGGGGCCGCGGGCATGTGTGCTACGCAAGGCATGCTGGGAGTTGTAGGTATATGTGTCCCACCGGTCCCTCACCTGAGTCCCGCCAGGGCCACCAAGGATCTTCTCTGTCGTCGGTAGGTCACTCAGAGCAGCGACTGCCAGGTGTCCTCACTTCCGGCGCCATTTTCTAGAAGCCACACCCTTGGCAACCCACGACGCCTGAGCTTCAACAACATGGCGACCGCCCGTCCCCGCTGCCGGCGCCTCACCGCGGCCTCTAGCGGCGGCTGCTCATAGTGTCCTCGGCTCACATGCTACTGGGGCGTGGCCGACTCAGAACTGACAGCTGCTTCCGCTATAGTAACGTAACGTTACTACTACTACTAAGATCTCTATTATTTGTTTTATATTTTCTACAATGTAAGCTAGATAATAAGGAAAAAATATCTTCACACTTGGAAAACTATATCATTTTATTTTTAATTCAAAATTAATATTGATGACTTAAGAACTTCTAGTGAAACGGAAGTGTAATAAAAGGACCACTCCAGCAAAAAAAAAAAAGTAAACCTTTAAAATCTGTCATAACCGTTTTGGACTAGTTCATGTCCTCGCGGGGGATTCTCTGGGTTTTCTTTGTTGTCAAAAGCATTTCCTGAACAGCAGTTGCTAAGTTACAGTGACCAGATTTTTCTGGGTCCAACCTGGGACGGGAGGGGGGGTGGGGTTGGAAGGTATTTGCCCCGTGCGGAGAAATGGGTGGGGTGGGGGGAATGGGCGTGGCCATGACATTGTATGGGCGGAGTGTAACCGTAACCCCAAAGCAGCAAATATAGCCCAAAGCAGCAAATATAGCCAACTACGACCATTAAATAATAAATGCAGCAACAGTTACCCCAGACACCAGAAAATAAACGCAATGTGGGCAACATTTCAGCAGAAAATAAACGCAATTTGGGCAACATTTCAGCAGAAAACAAACGCAATTTGGGCAACATTTCACCAGAACACAAACGCAATGTGGGCAACATTTCAGCAGAAAACAAACGCAATTTGGGGCGACATTTCAGCAGAAAACAAACGCTATTTGGGCAACATTTCAGCAGAAAACAAACGCAATTTGAGCGACATTTCAGCAGAAAACAAACGCTATTTGGGCAACATTTCAGCAGAAAACAAATTCAAAGAATAACTGATGGTAACAGAGGCGCCAATTTAGAGTAAAATGATTTAAAAACCGTTTAAAAGGAGGGGGGTTGGTGGTTACCACCCTCAGATATATAATGACCAGCCAATTAGTGGTTATACATAAATAATAAAATTTATTATAAGTTCTCCAGGCATGCAACGCGTTTCACGGGTCAAGAGCCCGCTTCATCAGGCAATCAGTGTTGGAGATACACTAAGATACAAAGACAAAAATAAAAAGAGCATACGATATATCAAAGAATGCTGGGTACACAAAAGGTACATAGATCCTAAATAATCGAAGATCTATAAGTTATATTACAAAGAATCATCACATAGGACAATATAGCCCCATTTATATCACGAACAGACTAGTATATATATCCAACTGGAATCTAAGACGAGTAATAACATAAACATGAGATGGTTAAAGCATTACATCATTATCATAGGTACAGATTAAATATAAATAAAATCTGCCAGAGTGTAAAGCAATTGTATGGGTAAGTGAACTCCCCTAATAGGTGTACAATATAGCGTGGTTGTACTGCTACAATATTAGACACTGGTCTGGAGCACGTGTTACAAAGAACCTCATGCTCCCCAATCAGCACTGATATATGAGAAACATGTAAGCATTATGGTAAACAGGTAGTGTGTACTCACCAGGACTGTGTCACTCAAGAGGCCCAGCGCCAAATGTGAGGGGCTGCCGCCGCAGCTGAGTAGTTATATGGCCGTTATGCGCCAGCGTAAGTGTGTCAAATGCGGAAGAATCATCTCCAGCTACTTCCGGAAGGGCAGTGCATGCGCACTTGATAATTCATACTGCTGTCGCCATGTTAGTATAGGCAGCGGGGTGCCCGGTGGAGATTACTTAATATCTGACATATTTAAAGCACTGACCATAAACTAACTCTATGATTAAATGCATATAGGTACAAGAAATATTATATATTGTCCTGATAGTTATATGTTTGTTTTAAAACGTCGATGCTGACTATATATCCAATTGCTGCCATCTAGTGGTTGTTAATAATATAACATGCTAATATGGATAATGATGCTGTCTCATTGAAAAATAAAGATTGTATAAAAATTCCATGGAAAGTGAAGGGTATAAAATGTAAAAGTGGGAAATAGATGGGGGTAAAAGGGGAGGGGAAGATGGAAAAGGAAAAAGGGAAAGGGTAGGGGACAAGGGAACAAAAGGAAAAATTTAGGAAGGACAATCCAGTTCATCTCATATGTCATATAGTATACAAAAAGTACATGAAATATAAAAAACTGATTGCTGTATAATCATAAAAAACACAACCGTATTCATAACTATATTAATAACTGATTGCTGTAACATCATCATTAAAAAGAGTTGTCATTAGAATTAGTAGGAATTAATAATTGCCATAACCTAAAAAATAGGGGAAACGATAAAAGAGAGGACTGTAATTATAAAAAAGGTTGATACAATTAAAATAATTTTTCTAATACTTCATTCATGCCCTCAGGAGCCAGAGTCCTGAGTGTTTGTATCCAGAACATCTCTTTGTTCTTCAAGACCTCAAAAGTGCTATTAAGTGACTGAATAGACTCTATTAAGGTGATGGTGAGTGACTGGGGATCACCATTGTGATGGGTGCTGAAGTGTTTGGAGACGCTATGTAGGGGATAGTGTTTCAGTATGTTCCTTTTATGTTGTCCTATCCGACTCCGAACCAGTTGGGTGGTCCGACCAACATATTGTAAATGGCACGGGCAGGTGATAACGTAGATTACATTCCTTGAAGTGCAGTCTATGTGTTGTTTGATGCTGAATTCAGTGTTGGTAGTATTGGATGAGAACTTCCGAGTGGTTGTGACAAAAGGGCAGGCTTGACAACGTGAATGTTGACATGGAAAAGAGCCTGGGTTAGCTACAGTGGTAGTGTGGACTGTTGGAGGTTTAGTGTTTTTGAATTTGCTGGGTGCCAGTAACCCCCGCAGATTGGGGGCCCTTTTGAAAGTAAGGGATGGTGTTTTGGGTATTGATGGTTTGAGATAAGGGTCTTGGGCCAATATTTCCCATCTGTTCTTTAGGATGGAGCGAATTTGGCTATGTTGGCTACTGTAGCCAGTGATGAATCTTGGAAATGAACTTACAGTAGCTGAATGATCAGTAGTGGTAGTGGTTGCGGGGGTCTTGGTTGCTTTATGTTTGGCGTCTTTTATGAGTTTTTTCGGGTATCCACGTTCAGTGAATTTTCTAGTAAGAATCTGGGACTGTGTATGAAAATCTGAGAGTTCTGTGCAATTCCGAAATATTCTCTTGTATTGGCAATAGGGAGTATTAGTTGTCCAGGGTCGATGATGGAAACTGTCAAAGTGTATAAAGTTATTAGCATCAACCTTCTTGAAGTATGTTTTTGTTTTTATCATATTGTCAGTGGAGTAAAGGACCAAGTCGAGAAACTCTATTGAATTGGGATGGTGTTGGGAGGTGAATGAGAGACCAGCCGGGTTATCATTAAGGAATTCAAGAAATTTCGGAATATCTGTATGATCGCCCTTCCAGATAAAGATGAGGTCATCAATGTACCTCTTATAGAAGATGATATTCTCTGTAAAAGGGTGTGGGTTATGGAATTTCAGTAATTCTAAGAAGCCCATTGAAAGATTAGCATAAGAAGGGGCAAAGGAGCTCCCCATAGCTGTACCGGTAGTTTGATGATAAAAGTTGTCCATAAAAGAAAAAATATTATGATGTAGAATAAACTCGGCACATTGATTGATGAATTGCTGTTGTATTATGGGCATATCTGGATTGGTGGACAAGAAAAACTGAAGTGAGTGAAGACCAAAGGAATGTGGAATATTGGTATACAGAGCGGATACGTCACAAGTGAGCCAACAGTAGTCTGGATCCCATGAAACGGGTTTAAGTAGATCTATGAGGTGTTGAGAATCTTTTAAATAAGAGGGTAGTGTTTGTACTAACGGTTGTAAGTGTTTATCGACAAATTTGGATAAATTACTAGTGATGGACTCCATGCCGGAGATTATTGGTCTACCGGGGGGGGGTTTGTAATGCTTTATGTATTTTAGGGAGATAGTAAAAGAATGGTGTTTTCGGATGATAATTGATGATGAAGTTACGTTCATTCTTTGTAATGATACCATTTGAGAAAGCTTCATTGATGAATCGTTTTAGAGTGGTGTTAAATTCAGGAGTGGGATCGGTAGTCAATCTGGCATAGTGTAAGGGATTGTCTAATAATCTGTTTGCTTCTTTTATGTAATCAGATTTATTAAGGATGACTATACCACCCCCCTTGTCAGCAGGTTTTATGATGATGTCGTGGTTACGTCTAAGGGTTTGGAGGGCTTGTTGTTCAGGTCTGGAGAGGTTGGATGTGGTGGTATTGGTGTCCAGTTTTAATTTCTGTAAATCATTTAATACTAAGGTGTAAAAGGTTTCAATGAGATTCCCTTTGGAGGCAGTCGGGTAGAATCTCGACCTCCCTTTTAGCTGTGTAGAGATGAATTTTTCGGTCTCAATTTCATTCTTATTAACTGTGCAGATTGGCAATGCATCGTTATTGGTCAAAATGAGAGTGTTGGTCGAATTTGATAGAGATGATTGATGTTTTTTTATAGCGAAATGTCGCTTTAAGGTGAGCTTGCGGATAAATGAATTTAGTTCCACAAATAGCTTGGACATGTCAGATGAACTCGTGGGACAAAATGATAGGCCCTTTTCTAGAAGTTGGGTTTCGGAGTAGGACAAGGTATAATTAGATAAATTAAAAATGCAACGGATTTGTGTCATTGAGTCTGTGTTAATTGAATTGGGGATGATGGGCGGTTTCTTTTTTCTTTTCCCTCTGCATCCCCTTTTTCTGATTCTGCTAGTGGTCTTTTGTGAGTTAGTTTGGGTTGGAGGATGACTCTGGATGCCGTCGGACTCGGTAATGGCATCATTAATGTGTTCTGTGTGAAGGAGAGGGGTAAATCTAAAAAAGAAGATGATGTAAGGTTGAGGAGGGAGTTATTTTGACTAGTGGTGGTGCACTGTTGTTGTTTAATGATGGGTCTGAAATAACTGGTGAGCGCACCTGTTTTGGTATGGAGGACGGAATTTTGTGTATTGGAAGAAATAGGTGAAGTTGGTTGGGTCTCATGTGTGCTGATTTGTGAAAGGCCCAAAATGTCTTCTATATGTGAGTGGTCCTCTGGATTAGTCTGGATAAGGTCAACAGGTGGTTCAAGGCTTGTTGTGGTGACAGATTCCTTGCTTTTGGTAGCTATTGTGTCCGGAGGGGCACTATTCAGAAAATTGCACACTGGAATCTGATTGGGCCTGAATTGGACTGTTTTTACACTAGAGGGGGTGGACTGAAGGTTCTTGGCTTGGGTTGGAACTGGAGTAGGGTTATGAGTATTACTTGAATTTTTGTGTTGTGGCTGAAACTTAACCATTTTATTGAACTTTTTTGGGTTGGTGGATGTCTGGTTGCGGTTAGATGGTTTGTTGATGATTTTATCTGAAAGTGTTTTTGTTAAGGCTGCTGAATGGGCAAAGCTGAAGATAGGTGTGGTGAGTGGAGGTTTGGCTATTGTGGTGGAAACCTTAGGTGTGACTAGCGGATTGAAATCCGGAGGTGGGAATAGAATTGGTGGAGGAAAGGGAGGGTAACGTGAAGGTGGTGGTGGTAAATTGAGACTCATGAGTGGGGGAGGGTGGTTGTGTGGTGTGGGGGTGTGAAAGGGTGGTCTAGGCTTCTCCTGTGGAAACCTTGTTTTCCGTTCTCTCTCCCTATGCTCTGCATAGGCTAATCGGTCTCGATTCAATTTTTTGAGTTTTATTTCTACTGTGTCTGCCTCGAATTTCTTTAAACGTGCAATTAGATTGGACATCAGGGGGTGATATAGTTTGTTTTTGAGGTGAAGAGACAGTTGTTCTTTATAATCACGAATAATGGGTTGAAGATCATCTATTATAGAGGTTCGCTTTTTAATTATTCTCTCCATCATTCCCCCTGTACAAGTTTCTAAATAAATGTACCAATCATCAGTGAATACAGGATCTTTAGGGAACGCAGTTAATGTTTTTATGCGTATACCGTCAGGGGATATTTTTTCATCTATATATGTCTGTTGCATCGCTATGTCAGCAATGTTGAAAAATTCATCTTTGAGTGCTTGTTCAAGTTTGTGGAATATGGGTTTTAAGTCGATATCAGGGATGTTGTTGTCTGGTGTGGTTCCTGGTGTATTCTCCTGGACCGGTAGTGACGGTGTGGCTCTGAACTGAACCAGCAAATGCTCCCTGTGGGTAGCTCGCATCTCTATGAAATCCATGTTAAAGGCTGCAATCGGTCGCACACTCGATCGGTCGATGAGGTAAGACGTAGCTTAGAAGAATGTAAAAAAGAAAGGACCGAGAGCCCAATATAGTGTAGTATGTTAAGTAAAGGAAAATGACAAAACTATTACGAGTATTATACTCACAAGTCTAGGTTACCACAAAGGCAACCACTGGATGTGCAGGTGGGGAGAATTATGACCTGACCCCACTCAGGTATTAAGAAGTCGCTCTCCGTAGATAGAAGTGGGGATATACCCCTCCACCAGGGGTGGACTAGATCAAAGAATAACTGATGGTAACAGAGGCGCCAATTTAGAGTAAAATGATTTAAAAACCGTTTAAAAGGAGGGGGGTTGGTGGTTACCACCCTCAGATATATAATGACCAGCCAATTAGTGGTTATACATAAATAATAAAATTTATTATAAGTTCTCCAGGCATGCAACGCGTTTCACGGGTCAAGAGCCCGCTTCATCAGGCAATCAGTGTTGGAGATACACTAAGATACAAAGACAAAAATAAAAAGAGCATACGATATATCAAAGAATGCTGGGTACACAAAAGGTACATAGATCCTAAATAATCGAAGATCTATAAGTTATATTACAAAGGATCATCACATAAGACAATATAGCCCCATTTATATCACGAACAGACTAGTATATATATCCAACTGGAATCTAAGACGAGTAATAACATAAACATGAGATGGTTAAAGCATTACATCATTATCATAGGTACAGATTAAATATAAATAAAATCTGCCAGAGTGTAAAGCAATTGTATGGGTGAGTGAACTCCCCTAATAGGTGTACAATATAGCGTGGTTGTACTGCTACAATATTAGACACTGGTCTGGAGCACGTGTTACAAAGAACCTCATGCTCCCCAATCAGCACTGATATATGAGAAACATGTAAGCATTATGGTAAACAGGTAGTGTGTACTCACCAGGACTGTGTCACTCAAGAGGCCCAGCGCCAAATGTGAGGGGCTGCCGCCGCAGCTGAGTAGTTATATGGCCGTTATGCGCCAGCGTAAGTGTGTCAAATGCGGAAGAATCATCTCCAGCTACTTCCGGAAGCTGGGACTGACGTGTAGGCTGCGCAATGTGATGCTGACGTCACGTCGCAAGTTACGCTATACGGGAGGTGAAGGAAGGGCAGTGCATGCGCACTTGATAATTCATACTGCTGTCGCCATGTTAGTATAGGCAGCGGGGTGCCCGGTGGAGATTACTTAATATCTGACATATTTAAAGCACTGACCATAAACTAACTCTATGATTAAATGCATATAGGTACAAGAAATATTATATATTGTCCTGATAGTTATATGTTTGTTTTAAAACGTCGATGCTGACTATATATCCAATTGCTGCCATCTAGTGGTTGTTAATAATATAACATGCTAATATGGATAATGATGCTGTCTCATTGAAAAATAAAGATTGTATAAAAATTCCATGGAAAGTGAAGGGTATAAAATGTAAAAGTGGGAAATAGATGGGGGTAAAAGGGGAGGGGAAGATGGAAAAGGAAAAAGGGAAAGGGTAGGGGACAAGGGAACAAAAGGAAAAATTTAGGAAGGACAATCCAGTTCATCTCATATGTCATATAGTATACAAAAAGTACATGAAATATAAAAAACTGATTGCTGTATAATCATAAAAAACACAACCGTATTCATAACTATATTAATAACTGATTGCTGTAACATCATCATTAAAAAGAGTTGTCATTAGAATTAGTAGGAATTAATAATTGCCATAACCTAAAAAATAGGGGAAACGATAAAAGAGAGGACTGTAATTATAAAAAAGGTTGATACAATTAAAATAATTTTTCTAATACTTCATTCATGCCCTCAGGAGCCAGAGTCCTGAGTGTTTGTATCCAGAACATCTCTTTGTTCTTCAAGACCTCAAAAGTGCTATTAAGTGACTGAATAGACTCTATTAAGGTGATGGTGAGTGACTGGGGATCACCATTGTGATGGGTGCTGAAGTGTTTGGAGACGCTATGTAGGGGATAGTGTTTCAGTATGTTCCTTTTATGTTGTCCTATCCGACTCCGAACCAGTTGGGTGGTCCGACCAACATATTGTAAATGGCACGGGCAGGTGATAACGTAGATTACATTCCTTGAAGTGCAGTCTATGTGTTGTTTGATGCTGAATTCAGTGTTGGTAGTATTGGATGAGAACTTCCGAGTGGTTGTGACAAAAGGGCAGGCTTGACAACGTGAATGTTGACATGGAAAAGAGCCTGGGTTAGCTACAGTGGTAGTGTGGACTGTTGGAGGTTTAGTGTTTTTGAATTTGCTGGGTGCCAGTAACCCCCGCAGATTGGGGGCCCTTTTGAAAGTAAGGGATGGTGTTTTGGGTATTGATGGTTTGAGATAAGGGTCTTGGGCCAATATTTCCCATCTGTTCTTTAGGATGGAGCGAATTTGGCTATGTTGGCTACTGTAGCCAGTGATGAATCTTGGAAATGAACTTACAGTAGCTGAATGATCAGTAGTGGTAGTGGTTGCGGGGGTCTTGGTTGCTTTATGTTTGGCGTCTTTTATGAGTTTTTTCGGGTATCCACGTTCAGTGAATTTTCTAGTAAGAATCTGGGACTGTGTATGAAAATCTGAGAGTTCTGTGCAATTCCGAAATATTCTCTTGTATTGGCAATAGGGAGTATTAGTTGTCCAGGGTCGATGATGGAAACTGTCAAAGTGTATAAAGTTATTAGCATCAACCTTCTTGAAGTATGTTTTTGTTTTTATCATATTGTCAGTGGAGTAAAGGACCAAGTCGAGAAACTCTATTGAATTGGGATGGTGTTGGGAGGTGAATGAGAGACCAGCCGGGTTATCATTAAGGAATTCAAGAAATTTCGGAATATCTGTATGATCGCCCTTCCAGATAAAGATGAGGTCATCAATGTACCTCTTATAGAAGATGATATTCTCTGTAAAAGGGTGTGGGTTATGGAATTTCAGTAATTCTAAGAAGCCCATTGAAAGATTAGCATAAGAAGGGGCAAAGGAGCTCCCCATAGCTGTACCGGTAGTTTGATGATAAAAGTTGTCCATAAAAGAAAAAATATTATGATGTAGAATAAACTCGGCACATTGATTGATGAATTGCTGTTGTATTATGGGCATATCTGGATTGGTGGACAAGAAAAACTGAAGTGAGTGAAGACCAAAGGAATGTGGAATATTGGTATACAGAGCGGATACGTCACAAGTGAGCCAACAGTAGTCTGGATCCCATGAAACGGGTTTAAGTAGATCTATGAGGTGTTGAGAATCTTTTAAATAAGAGGGTAGTGTTTGTACTAACGGTTGTAAGTGTTTATCGACAAATTTGGATAAATTACTAGTGATGGACTCCATGCCGGAGATTATTGGTCTACCGGGGGGGGTTTGTAATGCTTTATGTATTTTAGGGAGATAGTAAAAGAATGGTGTTTTCGGATGATAATTGATGATGAAGTTACGTTCATTCTTTGTAATGATACCATTTGAGAAAGCTTCATTGATGAATCGTTTTAGAGTGGTGTTAAATTCAGGAGTGGGATCGGTAGTCAATCTGGCATAGTGTAAGGGATTGTCTAATAATCTGTTTGCTTCTTTTATGTAATCAGATTTATTAAGGATGACTATACCACCCCCCTTGTCAGCAGGTTTTATGATGATGTCGTGGTTACGTCTAAGGGTTTGGAGGGCTTGTTGTTCAGGTCTGGAGAGGTTGGATGTGGTGGTATTGGTGTCCAGTTTTAATTTCTGTAAATCATTTAATACTAAGGTGTAAAAGGTTTCAATGAGATTCCCTTTGGAGGCAGTCGGGTAGAATCTCGACCTCCCTTTTAGCTGTGTAGAGATGAATTTTTCGGTCTCAATTTCATTCTTATTAACTGTGCAGATTGGCAATGCATCGTTATTGGTCAAAATGAGAGTGTTGGTCGAATTTGATAGAGATGATTGATGTTTTTTTATAGCGAAATGTCGCTTTAAGGTGAGCTTGCGGATAAATGAATTTAGTTCCACAAATAGCTTGGACATGTCAGATGAACTCGTGGGACAAAATGATAGGCCCTTTTCTAGAAGTTGGGTTTCGGAGTAGGACAAGGTATAATTAGATAAATTAAAAATGCAACGGATTTGTGTCATTGAGTCTGTGTTAATTGAATTGGGGATGATGGGCGGTTTCTTTTTTCTTTTCCCTCTGCATCCCCTATTGCAGCCTTTAACATGGATTTCATAGAGATGCGAGCTACCCACAGGGAGCATTTGCTGGTTCAGTTCAGAGCCACACCGTCACTACCGGTCCAGGAGAATACACCAGGAACCACACCAGACAACAACATCCCTGATATCGACTTAAAACCCATATTCCACAAACTTGAACAAGCACTCAAAGATGAATTTTTCAACATTGCTGACATAGCGATGCAACAGACATATATAGATGAAAAAATATCCCCTGACGGTATACGCATAAAAACATTAACTGCGTTCCCTAAAGATCCTGTATTCACTGATGATTGGTACATTTATTTAGAAACTTGTACAGGGGGAATGATGGAGAGAATAATTAAAAAGCGAACCTCTATAATAGATGATCTTCAACCCATTATTCGTGATTATAAAGAACAACTGTCTCTTCACCTCAAAAACAAACTATATCACCCCCTGATGTCCAATCTAATTGCACGTTTAAAGAAATTCGAGGCAGACACAGTAGAAATAAAACTCAAAAAATTGAATCGAGACCGATTAGCCTATGCAGAGCATAGGGAGAGAGAACGGAAAACAAGGTTTCCACAGGAGAAGCCTAGACCACCCTTTCACACCCCCACACCACACAACCACCCTCCCCCACTCATGAGTCTCAATTTACCACCACCACCTTCACGTTACCCTCCCTTTCCTCCACCAATTCTATTCCCACCTCCGGATTTCAATCCGCTAGTCACACCTAAGGTTTCCACCACAATAGCCAAACCTCCACTCACCACACCTATCTTCAGCTTTGCCCATTCAGCAGCCTTAACAAAAACACTTTCAGATAAAATCATCAACAAACCATCTAACCGCAACCAGACATCCACCAACCCAAAAAAGTTCAATAAAATGGTTAAGTTTCAGCCACAACACAAAAATTCAAGTAATACTCATAACCCTACTCCAGTTCCAACCCAAGCCAAGAACCTTCAGTCCACCCCCTCTAGTGTAAAAACAGTCCAATTCAGGCCCAATCAGATTCCAGTGTGCAATTTTCTGAATAGTGCCCCTTCGGACACAATAGCTACCAAAAGCAAGGAATCTGTCACCACAACAAGCCTTGAACCACCTGTTGACCTTATCCAGACTAATCCAGAGGACCACTCACATATAGAAGACATTTTGGGCCTTTCACAAATCAGCACACATGAGACCCAACCAACTTCACCTATTTCTTCCAATACACAAAATTCCGTCCTCCATACCAAAACAGGTGCGCTCACCAGTTATTTCAGACCCATCATTAAACAACAACAGTGCACCACCACTAGTCAAAATAACTCCCTCCTCAACCTTACATCATCTTCTTTTTTAGATTTACCCCTCTCCTTCACACAGAACACATTAATGATGCCATTACCGAGTCCGACGGCATCCAGAGTCATCCTCCAACCCAAACTAACTCACAAAAGACCACTAGCAGAATCAGAAAAAGGGGATGCAGAGGGAAAAGAAAAAAGAAACCGCCCATCATCCCCAATTCAATTAACACAGACTCAATGACACAAATCCGTTGCATTTTTAATTTATCTAATTATACCTTGTCCTACTCCGAAACCCAACTTCTAGAAAAGGGCCTATCATTTTGTCCCACGAGTTCATCTGACATGTCCAAGCTATTTGTGGAACTAAATTCATTTATCCGCAAGCTCACCTTAAAGCGACATTTCGCTATAAAAAAACATCAATCATCTCTATCAAATTCGACCAACACTCTCATTTTGACCAATAACGATGCATTGCCAATCTGCACAGTTAATAAAAATGAAATTGAGACCGAAAAATTCATCTCTACACAGCTAAAAGGGAGGTCGAGATTCTACCCGACTGCCTCCAAAGGGAATCTCATTGAAACCTTTTACACCTTAGTATTAAATGATTTACAGAAATTAAAACTGGACACCAATACCACCACATCCAACCTCTCCAGACCTGAACAACAAGCCCTCCAAACCCTTAGACGTAACCACGACATCATCATAAAACCTGCTGACAAGGGGGGTGGTATAGTCATCCTTAATAAATCTGATTACATAAAAGAAGCAAACAGATTATTAGACAATCCCTTACACTATGCCAGATTGACTACCGATCCCACTCCTGAATTTAACACCACTCTAAAACGATTCATCAATGAAGCTTTCTCAAATGGTATCATTACAAAGAATGAACGTAACTTCATCATCAATTATCATCCGAAAACACCATTCTTTTACTATCTCCCTAAAATACATAAAGCATTACAAACCCCCCCCGGTAGACCAATAATCTCCGGCATGGAGTCCATCACTAGTAATTTATCCAAATTTGTCGATAAACACTTACAACCGTTAGTACAAACACTACCCTCTTATTTAAAAGATTCTCAACACCTCATAGATCTACTTAAACCGGTTTCATGGGATCCAGACTACTGTTGGCTCACTTGTGACGTATCCGCTCTGTATACCAATATTCCACATTCCTTTGGTCTTCACTCACTTCAGTTTTTCTTGTCCACCAATCCAGATATGCCCATAATACAACAGCAATTCATCAATCAATGTGCCGAGTTTATTCTACATCATAATATTTTTTCTTTTATGGACAACTTTTATCATCAAACTACCGGTACAGCTATGGGGAGCTCCTTTGCCCCTTCTTATGCTAATCTTTCAATGGGCTTCTTAGAATTACTGAAATTCCATAACCCACACCCTTTTACAGAGAATATCATCTTCTATAAGAGGTACATTGATGACCTCATCTTTATCTGGAAGGGCGATCATACAGATATTCCGAAATTTCTTGAATTCCTTAATGATAACCCGGCTGGTCTCTCATTCACCTCCCAACACCATCCCAATTCAATAGAGTTTCTCGACTTGGTCCTTTACTCCACTGACAATATGATAAAAACAAAAACATACTTCAAGAAGGTTGATGCTAATAACTTTATACACTTTGACAGTTTCCATCATCGACCCTGGACAACTAATACTCCCTATTGCCAATACAAGAGAATATTTCGGAATTGCACAGAACTCTCAGATTTTCATACACAGTCCCAGATTCTTACTAGAAAATTCACTGAACGTGGATACCCGAAAAAACTCATAAAAGACGCCAAACATAAAGCAACCAAGACCCCCGCAACCACTACCACTACTGATCATTCAGCTACTGTAAGTTCATTTCCAAGATTCATCACTGGCTACAGTAGCCAACATAGCCAAATTCGCTCCATCCTAAAGAACAGATGGGAAATATTGGCCCAAGACCCTTATCTCAAACCATCAATACCCAAAACACCATCCCTTACTTTCAAAAGGGCCCCCAATCTGCGGGGGTTACTGGCACCCAGCAAATTCAAAAACACTAAACCTCCAACAGTCCACACTACCACTGTAGCTAACCCAGGCTCTTTTCCATGTCAACATTCACGTTGTCAAGCCTGCCCTTTTGTCACAACCACTCGGAAGTTCTCATCCAATACTACCAACACTGAATTCAGCATCAAACAACACATAGACTGCACTTCAAGGAATGTAATCTACGTTATCACCTGCCCGTGCCATTTACAATATGTTGGTCGGACCACCCAACTGGTTCGGAGTCGGATAGGACAACATAAAAGGAACATACTGAAACACTATCCCCTACATAGCGTCTCCAAACACTTCAGCACCCATCACAATGGTGATCCCCAGTCACTCACCATCACCTTAATAGAGTCTATTCAGTCACTTAATAGCACTTTTGAGGTCTTGAAGAACAAAGAGATGTTCTGGATACAAACACTCAGGACTCTGGCTCCTGAGGGCATGAATGAAGTATTAGAAAAATTATTTTAATTGTATCAACCTTTTTTATAATTACAGTCCTCTCTTTTATCGTTTCCCCTATTTTTTAGGTTATGGCAATTATTAATTCCTACTAATTCTAATGACAACTCTTTTTAATGATGATGTTACAGCAATCAGTTATTAATATAGTTATGAATACGGTTGTGTTTTTTATGATTATACAGCAATCAGTTTTTTATATTTCATGTACTTTTTGTATACTATATGACATATGAGATGAACTGGATTGTCCTTCCTAAATTTTTCCTTTTGTTCCCTTGTCCCCTACCCTTTCCCTTTTTCCTTTTCCATCTTCCCCTCCCCTTTTACCCCCATCTATTTCCCACTTCTACATTTTATACCCTTCACTTTCCATGGAATTTTTATACAATCTTTATTTTTCAATGAGACAGCATCATTATCCATATTAGCATGTTATATTATTAACAACCACTAGATGGCAGCAATTGGATATATAGTCAGCATCGACGTTTTAAAACAAACATATAACTATCAGGACAATATATAATATTTCTTGTACCTATATGCATTTAATCATAGAGTTAGTTTATGGTCAGTGCTTTAAATATGTCAGATATTAAGTAATCTCCACCGGGCACCCCGCTGCCTATACTAACATGGCGACAGCAGTATGAATTATCAAGTGCGCATGCACTGCCCTTCCTTCACCTCCCGTATAGCGTAACTTGCGACGTGACGTCAGCATCACATTGCGCAGCCTACACGTCAGTCCCAGCTTCCGGAAGTAGCTGGAGATGATTCTTCCGCATTTGACACACTTACGCTGGCGCATAACGGCCATATAACTACTCAGCTGCGGCGGCAGCCCCTCACATTTGGCGCTGGGCCTCTTGAGTGACACAGTCCTGGTGAGTACACACTACCTGTTTACCATAATGCTTACATGTTTCTCGTATATCAGCGCTGATTGGGGAGCATGAGGTTCTTTGTAACACGTGCTCCAGACCAGTGTCTAATATTGTAGCAGTACAACCACGCTATATTGTACACCTATTAGGGGAGTTCACTCACCCATACAATTGCTTTACACTCTGGCAGATTTTATTTATATTTAATCTGTACCTATGATAATGATGTAATGCTTTAACCATCTCATGTTTATGTTATTACTCGTCTTAGATTCCAGTTGGATATATATACTAGTCTGTTCGTGATATAAATGGGGCTATATTGTCCTATGTGATGATCCTTTGTAATATAACTTATAGATCTTCGATTATTTAGGATCTATGTACCTTTTGTGTACCCAGCATTCTTTGATATATCGTATGCTCTTTTTATTTTTGTCTTTGTATCTTAGTGTATCTCCAACACTGATTGCCTGATGAAGCGGGCTCTTGACCCGTGAAACGCGTTGCATGCCTGGAGAACTTATAATAAATTTTATTATTTATGTATAACCACTAATTGGCTGGTCATTATATATCTGAGGGTGGTAACCACCAACCCCCCTCCTTTTAAACGGTTTTTAAATCATTTTACTCTAAATTGGCGCCTCTGTTACCATCAGTTATTCTTTGATCTAGTCCACCCCTGGTGGAGGGGTATATCCCCACTTCTATCTACGGAGAGCGACTTCTTAATACCTGAGTGGGGTCAGGTCATAATTCTCCCCACCTGCACATCCAGTGGTTGCCTTTGTGGTAACCTAGACTTGTGAGTATAATACTCGTAATAGTTTTGTCATTTTCCTTTACTTAACATACTACACTATATTGGGCTCTCGGTCCTTTCTTTTTTACATTCTTCTAAGCTAGAAAACAAATTCAGTTTGGGCAATATTTCAGCAGAAAATAACACAGTTGGCAACATTTCACCTGCAAAAAAAGGAATTTACTCACCTGCAGTCCGAATCCGGGACCTGTCCCGGATAAAGCGGGACGTATGGTCACCGTAGCTAAGTCTAACTGACAAAAGTGGGTAGAGAGGCTGACTGGTATCTTACTATTTTGGCAGTTAAACTGCCGTTCAGGAAATACTTGGATAACAAAAGAAAACCCTGAGAATCCACCTCGAGGAGATGGACTAGTCCAAAGCCTGTCAGTTCAGATTTTAACTGCTTACTTTTTTCACCAGAGTGGTTCTTTAAAATAAAAAAAAAACGTATACTTACCTAAGGAGGGGAAGGCTCTGGGTCCTATAGAGCCTTTCCATTCCTCTCCTGGTCCCCTCATTCCAGCGCTGTCCCTATGCTAGCAGTTTCCGACCGATGAGTCAAAGATTGCTGTCTGCCACTGCGGGAGGCTTCGGGAAGTCTTCTGGAGCCCAAGTACTTCCAAAGACGGGTGGCTCCGTAGTGCGCATACATGAGTGCGCTCTCTTGTGCACTTGCACATGTGCAGTACTGAGCCGCCGGTCTTTGGAAGCATTCAAGCTCCCTTAGACTTTCAAAACCTCCTGATTTGAATAGGTGAGACAATGCTGGAACGAGGGGACCATGAAAGGAACAGAGAGGCAGGCAGCAGGCTTTATACAGTAGGTCCTAGAGCCTTCCCTCTCCTTAAGTAATTACCGTATTTTTTGGAATATAAGACACACTTTTTCTCCCCAAAAATGGTTAGAAAAAGTCCATGTGTCCTATATTCCCATCCCCGACTTCCGATCGCCTGCTGATACGAACCCCCGACTAGCCTCGTCAGGGACTCCCTGCCTTGTCCTGCTCTGTGGTCCCAGGCATGTCTCCTCTGCTCCCCCGTGTAAAATCCATTAGAGGCAGCATGGCTCAACTCACGAGCGATTCCAGCGCCGAGCGCAGACCTCTCATCTGCAGCGCTGCTCCCCTAGTGACGGCTTCTGCTGATGACACAATCAGCAGAAGCCGTCACTAGGAGGAGCCGCATGGCGGAGAGTTTGTCTGCGCTCCGCGCTGGAATCGCTGGTGAGGCGCAGGGCAGATTCTAGGCTAAACTGCACCCAGGGCGAGGGTGTAAAAATCACCCCCCCTCCCTCCGTGGAGCCATGTGTAAGTGCCCGCAGTATAGATTAGCCAGCTATAAATTCTAACTTTATTTTGCTGTAGTGGTCCTTTAATACTTAGGCCGGCTTCGCACTGCATATTGATGGTGCCGCAGCCGTACTGCACCGGCAGAAACCGGCCTTTGGGGAATACCGCGTTATTATGCGGTATTCCCCGTCTGGCATCCGGCCAAGCAGGTAGTGACGCTCACTTCCTGTTTGGCAATTGATGACAAGCACAAAAGCGTATGTCTAAAATACACTTCCGCGCATGCGTGACGCAGATAATTGTGGCAGGTTTTAAAAAGTGTGCGCTTTACCATAGACTTACGTGACTTCCGGCCCAATGCAGATCGCTGCAGGACCCGTGCGCTAGTAAGTTTGGAAGCACGTTAGATAGGGGACTTCTGGTGCAGTGTACCGTAATGTGGGGAGTGTGAACTCCACCATAGATTAGCATTAGGCTGCGGTGGGATGCTGTAATTTTACCGCATCACCTCAGTGTGAAACGGCACAGAAGGTATTTGCAATAATTCAGCTCTGAGTGAAGGAAAAAAGGATGTCTCATTTCAAAAGAAGCTCTTGCTGCTCACTCATCCTCCTCCATAGAAGACCACGCATCAAAATGTGGGCATGGTCATGGGTGGAGCCAAATGCACAAATGCTGTTTATATAGCCCTCACAGTGTTGCGCCCAGGGACAAATGTTCCCTCTTGTCCACCCTTAGCTACGCCCCTGCTCTGATCTGTGTCAGAGGCAGAGCCCGCCTTAATCAGTACACTATCCAGCCACAGCTTAGGAGATGTTGCCAAGTACAATATAAGCAAACAAAATGCAGATAAACTCAGTTGACAAAAGGATACAGCACTGCCTTCAAAATTTGAAAACTTTATTTACAATTCAAGTCTGCTGTTATTAATACAAACCCTTTTTATGTTCACAGAGGAAAGGAGTACATGTAAGTTATTCACACGTGGACAAACTGCTGTGGACCAACATGGAGTATGGTAAGTTTCCAACTGGGCTGGAAATAAAATACTAAGCAGGTATGCAGGCAGAGACTGGGCCACACGGGCAGAGTAGAGCAGTTCCAAAAATACATAAAATACATAGACTTAAAGGGAATCTTAACTGAACGGGGGGTAAAGAGTTTTACTTACCTGGGGCTATTACCAGCCCCCTGCAGCAGTCCTGTGCCCTCGGCGCCGCTCTGGAATCCTCTGGTCCCCCGCTGTCCCTTAGTTTCGTTTTTAACGACTCACCTATCTATATATCTACGCGTGCGGAATGCGGCAACGCGTATTTTTGTACGCGTTGCGGTCCGCAATAGCGCTAATTGCATTGGTGAATGCGTCCAATAATACGCATGGCGGCCGGCGACTGGTGAGTCGTCAAAAACGAAACTAAGTGACAGCGGGGGACCTGAGGATTCCAGAGAGGCGCCGAGGGCACAGGACTGCTGCAGGGGGCTGGTAATAGCCTCAGGTAAGTAAAACTCTTTACCCCCCCGTTTAGTTAAGGTTCCCTTTAAAGGGTCACAGAACCACTTTAGGGTTCCCCCCTGAGGATTGTGGCAGCCTGAAGGAAAACCATTATAAGCAGATACTGTGCATTATATATTACCGTCATTAAAAGACAACTAAAGTAAGAGGCATATGGAGGCTGCCATATTTATTTACTTTTAAACAATACCAGTTGCTTGGCAGCCCTGCTCATCTATTTGGCTGCTGTAGTGTCTGAATAACAACACAATTTAACAGTTTAGTTTATATCAATACTAAAGTATTATCTTAAAAGTTTAATAATTAAGTATCACAGCCATTTCTTGCCACATTTAACTGTGGTTTTTTTATTATTTCTTTCTATTTATTTATTACTAACTCAACACTCGGCGTTGCCCGGGTATGTATTTGAGTGTTGTTGGCTCCGCCCACTTTTTCTAACCTTTACACACAGTCACTCAATGACCAGGTTCGTGAGCTTTCGGGGTCCTTGACATGAATAATGTGAGAATGGAAGCAGTATGAATTTTTTTTTATTTAAATCAAACAAAGAAATCTGATTGGCTGTTTGTGGCTCTTTCCCTTTTTTCTGAATTTGAACCCCAGACACCCAATGATTGACTGTAGCAGGCTTGAGGCCTCTGCCATTAACAGAGGAAGAATAGCAGCAATTGAAATATTCCCCTTGAGACTCAATAGGTACATTTGGATTGGCTGTTGTAGGCTCCACCCACTTCCCTGAATATTAATCCCAGTCACCCAGTGACCAGCTGTGCCAAGTTTGAGAACCCTGCCTTTAACAGTGTAAGTATGGCGGCAGTTTACATTTTCTCATGTAAGATGAATGGCTGAAATATGATTGGCTGTATTATGCTCCGCCCACTTTACCTGGATTTTTAACCTCAGTCACCAAGTGACCAACTGTGCCAAGTTTGGGGACTCTGGCTTTATTACTGTGACAATGGCAGTATTTTTAATTCTCCCACTGACGTGGATGGGTGAAACCTGATTGGCTGTTTCTTGTTTTGCCCAGGTGTGCAGGGGGGACGCAAGACATATCATCGCAGGTAGTAAGGGATCTGTATACCAAGTTTTGTTGAAATCAGTTAAGGCATTTTTGAATGATGGCAGCACATATACACACATACACACGCCTGACTTTATAAATATAGATAATTAATAGCTGTTCAGGCCAGGGTTTTCCCTCTATGGCCTCAATTCACTAAAGGTAGCCATACACTCGTTAGATTAGCAGCAGATAGAACATCAGTAGATTTTCTGATCTATCTGATGTGTTTAGGAACATTTTTTACTAGGAACAGATTTCCATTAGATTTCAGTATGAAATCTATTGAAAATCGATCTGATGGCATTTTGTTGCCATCAGATTTCCATTAGGTCCAATGCAAAATGATAAGCCATCTCAAGAGATAAGCCTAAATTTTTCAACATGTCAGATCGATTGAAATCAGCCGCAAATTGACCGATCGATCGGCTGAAAATCGGCTGAGTGCATGGGCCCCTTAAAGAGACTCTGAAGCGAGATTAAATCTCGCTTCAGAGCTCATAGTTAGCAGGGGCACGTGTGCCCCTGCTAAACTGCCGCTATAGCGCCGCTAAACGGGGGTCCCTTCACCCCCAAACCCCCCACTGCGACACTTGGTCGCAGACCTGGTCGCTCCTGGAGGCAGGGCTAACGGCTGCAGCCCTGCCTCCAGTCACGTCTATCAGACGCGTATCGCCGCCTCTCCCCCGCCCCTCTCAGTGAAGGAAGACTGAGAGGGGCGGGGGAGAGGCGGAGATACGCGCTGACAGACGCGCGTAGGGCAGGGCTGCGGCGGTTAGCCCTGCCCCAACCAGGAAGAGCTCCCCCGCATTACGGAGGGGATTTGGGGGATCAGGGACCCCCGTTAAGCCGCGGGATAGCGGCGGTTTAGCAGGGGCACACGTGCCCCTGCTATATATGAGGTCTGAAGCGAGATCTATTCTCGCTTCAGACTCTCTTTAAGGGTAGTTTGGTAAAATATTGTCATTTAAAATTTCCCACAAGCGGTAGAAGTTCATTCATTTACTGAATAAACATGCTTCAATTCACAAAGCCCTGCTCGGTAAGTCTCGCGAGCTATGGAGCAGGTCAGGCAGGAAGCTGGGAGTCTTCTCACAAGTGGTGCGCATGAGTCAGGGCTTTTCTGTCCAGTGCATCCCTGGCATCCCTTTAGATGTGCTACAGCCACTAGAGGGAGCTCTTCTGTATAACAGTATACAGATATGCACATCAAAAGGGATACAAAAAAAGCATTTTTAAAATGTCTCCTTCCCCTGCTCTGCGTTCTGAAGCCCCACCCACCAGAGTATCGGGCCAAATGGAGTAAGAGGCAGGACTGTGTGGCTCTCCCTATCAACTTCCTGGTTCCCCCTATTGGCTGTCTGCTTGTGAGTTACCGGCTGGTCAGAGCTGGAGGTAAATACCAAACACTTTTGCTTGATTTACTGAATGTGTTATCGTTGTGAATTGCTATTTCTTGACATTTCTTGACTCTTGAGGTATTTAATGCACAAGTCGGTAATTTTCCTTTTGCGGTAATAAGTTTAGTAAATTAGAATTAGGGAAGGCGATCGGTAAAATCAGCTGTTTTCTGCATTACAGAATGCGATAATGCTTAGTGAATTGAGGCTCTTGTGCCGCCAGCAATCTCATGGATATTATGGGCATACTGTTACCAAGTGAACATGGGCTGTGTTTGAATTTCAGCCTGTATTGGCTTCTTCTTCTCCGGGATTCAGCGTAACAAATAAACCTAGAAGGTGAAAGAAAAGGATGACCGGTATCAGTACCTGAGCTGACAGATAGTCTGAGTGACAAGGGGAAGGGTGGAAGACAGGCAGGACTGACATGGGAAAAGTGACAGTACTGATAGCAAAGGGTTGACAAGATAATCGAGACACTGCACAAAGGAGGGGTACCGGGACTAGCACAATATGAATGACAGGAGTAATAGAGGGGTTGACAGAAGTAAGAGTGACAAATGAGGAATGACAGGACTAAGGAGAAATGATAAGACAGAGGGGGAGTGACACGACTAGTAAGGAAACTGTGTAGAAGGTGACTGGATTACACAGATGGATGAGATAGAGGGGACTGTTGATGGGACAGACAGAGGAGAAGAGACAAAACAGGAAAAGGAGAAGTGACAGTAGTGTTGTCCGGATCATGAACGATTCGGATCTTTGATCCGAATCTATTTTGTGAGTCGAATCATCAAAATGAGTGATTCGGATCGCAAAAGGGGCGGGGCCAGGAGCGACACGCCCCCTCTCAGCGGGCAGCGGGGTCCTGGAAGCAGAGCAGAGATGGATCGCTCTGTTGGAGGGGACTCAGGGGAGCCAGCCTTGCAGGGAGACAGGTAGAGGGTACATGGGTGCCACTGCCAGATATGTGTAGAGCACACATACTGGCTATAACGTGCTGCTCATTATAGGCTGTCTGTTCCGTAGTTGTGCACAGAGTGAACACATGGGAAACTTTTGGCTCAGCTCAGCACAGCTCAGTAACTTTGCAGGCACTGTGATTTCAGCGTAATATGATCCTACTGCACTGGGCACTAAACAGCTGCACTTATCTTTCCCTGCCCTCTGTGCATCTTCTCCCCTTCTCTGTGTGTCCACCCCCCTCCCCTTCTCCTGTCCTGCTAGTCATTTCAACCCCCGAATGCTTCGGTAGTAAAATGATCCGAGATTCGGATCAAAGATCCGGATCTTTTCAATGATCCGATTCGAATCATCCGGATCATTGAAAAGATCCGAACTTCCCATCTCGACTGTGATGAGACAGACAGATGACAAGGAGTGACAGGAAGGTGATAGGACAACAGAGGAGGAGTGACAGGAAGGTGATAGGACAGACATAGGGGGAGTAACAGGAAGGAGATAGCACAGACAGAGGGGGTGTAACAGGAAGGATATAGCACAGACAGTGGAGGAGTGACAGGAAGGAGATAGGACAAACATAGAAGGTGACTGGATTGCACAGATGAATGAGATAGAGGGGAATTTTGATGGGACAGACAGAGGAGAAGAGACAAGACAGGAAAAGGAGAAGTGACAGGACTGTGATGAGACAGACAGATGACAAGGAGTGACAGGAAGGTGATAGGACAACAGAGGAGGAGTGACAGGAAGGTGATAGGACAGACATAGGGGGAGTAACAGGAAGGAGATAGCACAGACAGAGGGGGTGTAACAGGAAGGAGATAGGACAGACAGAGGGGGTGTAACAGGAAGGAGATAGGACAGACAGAGGAAGAGTGACAGGAAGGAGATAGGACATGGGATTGAGGGGTGGTTGAGAGGAAGGAGATAGAACAGACAGAGAAGGCGTAACAGGAAGTAGATGAGACAGAAAGAGGTGGAGTGACAGGAAGTAGAATAACAGAACAGAAGAAGGATGAAAGGTCAGTAAAACCAGGTTCTCATTTTACAGTGAGTTCTATAACACAGAGACATGCATGGATCATTTGCCATTATCTCTCACCAGTGGCCTCAGCATACAGCACGGTGTCATCGTAACTGCGAACCTGGCATCGGGAATATATTTTACGGCCTTCTACCTTCTCCACTTGGCTGTCTATGGTGACTGCGGCTCCCACAGGAAGTGGACTGAAGGGACAGGAAACAGAAGAGGCATCATCCTGCCATACAACCTTTCGAAAGGTCAGAGGTCACCCAGCATCCTGCTATACAACCTATCCCAAGGTCAGAGGTCACCCAGCATCCTGCCATACAACCTATCCCAAGGTCAGAGGTCACCCAGCATCCTGCTATATGACCTATCTCAAGGTCGGAGGTCACCCAGCATCCTGCTATACGACTTATCCCAAGGTCAGAGGTCACCCAGCATCCTGCCATGCAACCTATCCCAAGATCGGAGGTCACCCATCATCCTGCCATACAACCTATCCCAAGGTCAGAGGTCACCCAGCATCCTGCCATACGACCTATCCCAAGGTCAGAGGCCATACAACCTATCTCAAGGTCGGCGGTCACCCATCATCCTGCCATACAACCTATCTCAAGGTCAGAGGTCACCCAGCATCCTGCCATACAACCTATCCCAAGGTCGTAGGTCATCAAGCATCCTGCCATACAACCTATCCCAAGGTTAGAGGTCTCCGAGCATCCTGCCATATCACCTATCCCAAGGTTAGAGGTCTCCGAGCATCCTGCCATATCACCTATCCCAAGGGCAGAGGTCTCCGAGCATCCTGCCATACAACATATCCCAAGGTCAGAGGTCTCCGAGCATCCTGCCATACAACCTATCTCAAGATCAGAGGTCTCCGAGCATCCTGCCATACAACCTATCCCAAGGTCAGAAGTCACCCAGCATCCTGCTATACGACTTATCCCAAGGTCAGAGGTCACCCAGCATCCTGCTATACGACTTATCCCAAGGTCAGAGGTCACCCAGCGTCCTGCTATATGACCTATCCCAATGTTGGAAGTCACCCAGCATCCTGCCATACAACCTATCCGATGGTCGGAAGTCACCCAGCATCCTTCCATACGACCTATCCCAAGGTCACAGGTCACCCAGCATCCTGCCGTCCCTTAAACACACAACCCATACAGTAATCTCCAGCCTCTACCTAGCCATCATGCTGCACTTACGTTCGGTAGTTGATGGTCAGACTGACGGTCATGAGTCTTCCGCAGCTTTGTATAATCCCGGTTCCTGCTGTGGCATCTATCATGGTGGCAATGCCCCCACCATGTATGTAGCTGATCAAAAGAAAGGACATGAGAGGGGACAAAATGGCCGACAAACACCAGATGACAGGGCCAGGCGGCATGAGAATTGAAATGCAATGACAGACATACTCACCCAGCATTGCCCTCCAGGTAAGGTCCAGGTTGTAAAATGCAGACGGTCCTCTTTTCATTCTTGTTAACGAACATGCAGTATTCAAAACCAATTCCATCCTTATCCAAATTCCTGGTGAAGATCCGTGTCACTCCCCTTTCTGCCTCCAGGGGGATATCTGCAGAAGTCGCCAGTACCAGTTAAAGAAAAACTATATCGAGAAACTATGTATATTGTCTGGGCTATTGTAACATACTACTTTGAGGACTACCAACTAACCGACTGGCTCCACTCCAATCTGTACTGAACTTAGCTGCCCATCTCATTCATCTCTCTTCACTGTTCCACTGCTGGTCCTCTCTGCCAAGCTCTCCATTGGCTGCCAATTACCCAGAGGATCCAGTTCAAACTCTTAATGGATAAATCTAGGCTCCCAAAAAAACCAAAATCCACTTACCTGGGGCTTCCTCCAGCCCCTGACAGCCATCCTGTGCCCTCTCCACAGCTCTGGTGGCTCCCGTTGTCCTGTGCTGCAGAAGCCGACCTCGCCAGGTTGGCTTCCTGATTGGCTCCTTGCGCGTTCCTACAGCGTGGGTGACGTGGTCCAGCCGACATCATTCAGGTACAATTTTGACGACATTGGCCGGACCAAGTGACCCACGCCGTGGAACGCACAAGGAGCCGACCAGGAAGCCGACCTGGCGAGGTAGGCTTCTGCAGCGCAGGACAATGGGAGCCACCGGAGCTGCGGCGAGGGCACAAGACGGCTGCCAGGGGCTGGAGGAAGCCCCAGATAAGGGAATTTTGTTTTTTTGTGGAGCCTGGACCTTCCCTAAAAGGGAACCAGAGACGAAGCACCTTCATGTATTTTACTATATATATCAGTGGGAACATGACAGTAAACACCTACCCTGCTCTCTGTTTCATTCTTCTCTGCCAAATCTGCCTGTTATCAGGCCTGATAAGAATCCCCGACTGAGCATTCGGTCTTGCTTTGCCAAGAATGATTATAGCCGAGTCAGTCTTCTGTGATGTCTTTTCAAGCCCAAGCCTGCCCCCTTGTGGCTCTGCTTTGCTGCTATTTATCCTCGAAGCAGCAAAGCAGAGCCACAAGGGGGCAGACTTGGGCTTGAAAAGACATCACAGAAGACTGACTCAGCTATAATCAATCCGGGAAAAGCTAGACTGAATGCTGTCGGGGATTCTTATCAGAGCTGCTAACAGGCAGATTTAGCAGAGAAGAATGAAACAGAGAGCAGGGTAGGTGATTACTGTCATGTTCCCATTGCTATATATGCTAAAATATATGAGGGTGCTTCGTCTCTAACCTACAAAGCTCTCCACAATCTCTTTCCCCTGTACAGGTCCCTACCCAGTATAGGTAGCCAGATTATTCCTCCCCCCTTTCCCTCCAGTATAGGTAGCCAGATGACTCCCTTAATCCCTCCCTTTCCCACTCCTCCTCTCAGTATAGGTAGCCAGCTCACCTTCACACCGCTGCAGCCATCTGTGTCGCTCATTTCTCCGCTCGTCTCCAGTGCATACGTTTAATTTTGGTTTCCATCTCCAATGCTACCCAAGTCTATAGCCGCCGGCCACAATGCAAACGTGCACAGAGAGCAAGGTGGTTGCTGCACAGGCAGCTAGTAACAGAGTACCGCGGTCAGGCGCTCACTGATCTCCCTTTGTATAATCCCCTTAGCAAATGCTTCACCAGTTTAGCCTGCTGCTTTGGTGCTCTTGCTACTGTGGTGCCCTAGGCCATGGCCTAGGTGGCCTTGGCCTAAATCCGGCCCTGCAGGCAACTGGTGTTGCTTTAAAGGAAATAAATATGGCAGCCACCATATCCCTCTAACTTCAGTTGTCTTTTAAAGAGGATAGAGCCTGCTGTCCCTTATCGGTTAAAGTTTACTCACGTTTTGCATCTACCGTATACAGGTTGTTTTCATTAACTATGACATTGTACTAGGAGGTTGCGTATTAGTAAGCAAACGTGATATATGATCAAGGTGAGTACCATGTCTCCAAGCTTTACCTTCCACGGGATGGACGGTGGATTTGTAGGAAGGAATCCTCTGCCAGTTCCCCGTCTTGCCGAGTTCCATGAACTTGTTGTAGAGTCCCAGCATGTTGTGGCTCCAGCTGGCATTGGGTAAGGCATAATCTCGCTGCCGGTGACTGAGACCAGCGTGCCCAACCTGAAACAGATCACAGGAATGCTGTAAGCGGAGTCCTTCTGGTACCACTTAGCTTCAGGCATGGACAGTGAGATGCAAATAATCTTGAGTGGAAATACATTTTATAGAAAATATATAGAGTTTGGCATTTGACCAATAAAATGCAGCAATTCCATTCTAGGCTACATAAATACCCAGACAGGTCATGGTGACTCAGAACCACCTTAAATCAGAGGACTGGTTTTCAAACTAGTGGATCTGTGCATCAGTCCTGAAAGAGGGACACGTATGAAAGAAATATTGAAATACGATAACAGAGGCGCCAAGAAGAATACAATTAGTTAAAAAAGGGGGAAGTGGGTGGACTCACCTCACTTCTGAAAAAAAGGCCGGACAATGGACAGGTTACTTACAGTCTAAAGTAACATTTATTAGTAACTCCAAAAGTGACAGAGGCGCTCTACCTGGTTCATGACCTGATTTTGCTCCCTCCAAAAATCGTTTGCCTGAAGAAGCGGGACTGTTACCCGTGAAACGCGTTGCACTTTTGGAGTGACTAATAAATGTTACTTTAGACTGTAAGTAACCTGTCCATTGTCCGGCCTTTTTTCAGAAGGGAGGTGAGTCCACCCACTTCTCCCTTTTTAACAATTAACTAATTTTATTCTACTTGGCGCCTCTGTTATCGTATTTCAATATTATCTAGTCCACCCTTGGTGGAGGGGTGTATCCCCATTTTCTCCTATCTACAGAGAGCGACTTTTTAAACCTGGGCGTGGTCAGGTTACAATTCTCCCCGCCGGCCTGTCCAGTGGTTGCCTTTGTGGCGACCCACCCTTGTCAATATAATCATAACATTTATTCACAACAGATCTCTCCATATTAACATACTGCACCATATTGGGCTCTCGGTTTCTCCCCCATTTTTCAAACATTTGAAAGAAAGAGGGATTGGGTTCCTAAAGAGGGGCTGTCCCTTCAAAAGTGGGACATTTGGGAGCTATGCGTAAGTTGAAATATGTGTATGTTCTAACAGAGTTGCCTACAGTCCCATGGATCCTATACAGATAAAAGCACGAGAAAAAAGGGCGCACAGTAACGTTGTTAGTAAAACACTGTTATTAAATACTGATATTTTACAATAAAAACTTAAAATATCGATATTAAATACCGATATTTTACTATAGCCAAACCTAGCCCTACTCTCACACAGAACCCTCCCACTGCCGCCTCACCCTTACCCCCCCCCCCCCCCCCCTCATGTCTAAAACTAACCCACGCCTTTATTCTCGTATGTACCTTGCTGGAGCTTCTCTTCCTGATGGCAATTGGCTGGCAACGGTGGAGTTAGGTTGCGCGGTAATTGGCTGAGAAGGAGAGCAGGGTGGGAAGGCGCGTGATGCGGAAAGAGGAAGTCCGGTAGTTACTGGTTGATACTAATAACGCTTCATTCATTGGGCTGTCACATGACCATGTGTGGTGTTCGGCCTGACAGCAGCTTACCAGTATGCCACTGCTAAGATTTGCTGTTCGGGCCCTAAAAAGGGGGCATGCGGCAAGTGGACGTCGATACAAAATAGAAGCATTTGGGTGCCCACGATGCCTGATATATAGCGGGCAGTGCATCAGTGCTCGCTATATATTGGGCTCCCAAATTTCCGCTCTGGCACCCAAAGAACTCTATTTTGAACTGGCGCCTATGGCTATGCCCTTTTAGTCCACTTGCTGCCTGTGCCCTTTTTTCCTTCTCCGCCTATACATAACCTAGTATCCTTCAACATGATTGTTTATCTGCTGCTTGCCGATGCGCAAAACAGCCTGTTTTTCTTTTATTCAGGTGTAAACTAAGCGTAAAGAAAAGTTTCGCTAAGAGCAGACATGAAACAACGATAATATGGCTAGCAGTAAGTTCTCACAGTTTTGCTGTACACCTTATGACTACTTACAGAGAGGCATCGCAGAGTGGCACGGGTGAACGGTGCCCTCACAACATGGCGGTAGTTGGCAGTGCTGGCAGCAGGGAGCAGCTTAGACAGACTGTACAGCATGGTTCCTGGATGGAGAGGCAGGAAGGAGAATTATGCACGTTACACGCACAGTATGTATTGCACAGCAGTAAATGGGTGAGGGGTGAACTGACGTCGCTGCGAGGTGCTGATGCTCATATCTACCTATAGAGGGCAGAGAGCTCATACACAGAAGGGACCTTTACACATACACACTAGTGAAACAAAAGTCTGCCTTCTGAAATCAGAAGGAATTTGCGATTATTCAGGTTGGAGTGAACTTATGATGTTTTCCACAATGCATCACTGCTAAATATGCAAATTATACTTTGGTGTTTTAACCTCTTGAGGACCACAGGCTTACACCCCCTGTAGTGACTAGGCCATTTTTTACAATTCGGCACTTCACAACTTTAGCGGTTTTTTGCTCGGTCATACAACTTAGCACTGAAATTAATTTTACCTCCCTTTCTTCTCACAAATAGAGCTTTCTTTTTGTGGTATTAGATTGCTGCTGCTATTTTTTCATTTTATCAAAAAGACCTAAATTTTTGAAAAAAAAATCCCCCCCTTCCCCCCAAAATTGGCACTACACTACGATACAATTACTACACAATACATACATCGACATATGACTATGGTAGAGATTAGATTGTGAGCCCCTCTTAGGGACAGTTAGTGACGAGACTATACGCTCGACAGCATTGCGTAACATGTCAGCACTATATAAATACTACAAAAAAAAAAACAGCCTGCCAGCGCTGATCAGCAGCTGACAGGCTGATCGCTGGGGCCCGCTGTGTACAATAACGGGAGCTCGAGCTCCCGTCAAATCTCACTCCTCGCGAGATGAGGTCACATGGCGTCGCTGAGACCTGAGAGAGAGCCGCTGTCTCGCCACCATCCTGCGTTAGGCGGATGGGAGGCGGTTAAGAAGGCAAACTTTTGTTTTGCTTAACATTTTAGTAAGAGGGCTTTTTGGTCTTTTGTAGCCCCTTACACACTCCTAGGAGTTCTGGTTCACCATGAGCTTGCTGGGCAGTCTGTAACACACACTCAGGGCCGGGTCACCCATGAGGTGGTGGGTTCCTCAGGAGGCAAAGTCAGGGGGGACGGCACCCCCCATGGCCGTGGGGGGTGGGGCAGGGCTGCCGAGTTGGAGGGGTAGCAGGCAGGAAGGGGGGCAGAGGGCACAGTGGCAAGGGGGA
Source organism: Hyperolius riggenbachi (assembly GCF_040937935.1). NCBI lineage: Eukaryota > Metazoa > Chordata > Amphibia > Anura > Hyperoliidae > Hyperolius > Hyperolius riggenbachi. The sequence goes on from NC_090654.1 coordinate 31,762,779, forward strand.
CCCCATCACCTGGGTCCCCCGATCTGTGCTCCCCCTCCAGCTATTAAGCGCAGCAACGTAGCCTGATCAGGCAGCGGGCGGAGATGACTCACCTCTTCCGCGTTCCAGCGTGCATTCCACTCTTGTCACTTCCTGCAATGCCGTCCACTTACAGTACAGTGGCCTGCATTGCAGGAAGTGACGATCCCCCTTCCTTGTCACTGTGCCCTCTGCCCCCCTTCCTGCCTGCTACCCCTCCAGGCTACCCATTCTTGGTGGTTATTATTATACTGCGGAGGGGGGGGGAGTGGCGGCATCTCACAAGTTTGCCTCAGGCGCAAAAGGTCTAGAACCGAACCGGCCCTGCACATACTAGTAGTCATAATTTACCAGAGAACCCAATTAGAAGAAACCTGAAGTGAGAGACATACGGAGGCTGCCATATTTATTTCCTTTTATACAATATCGGTTGCCTGGCTGCCCTGATGCTATTCATTCTGGCATTAGTAGTGTCTGAATCACACACCTGAAACAAGCATGTGACTAATCCAGTCAGATTTTAGTCAGAATTTATGCATGCTTGTTCAGGGCGTGTGGCTAACAGTATTATAGGCAGAGGATCAGCAGGGCTGCCAGCTGCCAACTAGAATTGGTAAAAATTAAATAAATATGTCAGCCTCCATATCCCTCTCACTTCAGGTTTCCTTTAAAGGACATCCGAGGTGAAAATAAGCTGATGAGAAAAACAATTGTATCTATCCTTCTTCTCCTAAAAATGAAATTTTTAGATATCCTACAGTTTTATGTTATATTTAAATCTAGTTTTTATGTTTTTACTGTTTCGTTGTCTCTGTTCAATTACACCTTTAAGTATGCTAGAGCTCTAATCTATGAATTATTGACCCTTTTTATCTCATTCCTGCTCCAGGAAGCCATTTACTGACAGGAAAGTATTTTATGGCTGTTATTACTTATCAGTGGGGGTTATGCTATAGTCTGACCCAGTCCGACCTGGTCTCGACCCGGACAGAAACTGTCACTTGCATACCTGATATTTAACTCTTTCAGGCAGAGAAAGAAAAAAAGGAACACAGCATAGTTATTTGTGTGCTTGGCACTGTACATGTCACATGTCACCTCAGTTGTCCTTTAAAGTCAACTAAGCAACTTTTAACCAAAATAATAGTCTGCGTTCTGTTTCTGCAGTTTTCTCAGCTGAAAACATAAGACAGCTGTCTGTATTTTTCCACAAACTTCTTGCTTTGAGTGGATTTTTCCACAGTTGAGGTGGAAAATGAGAACGAAAATGCGATTGCAACAACAAAAAAAATAAATAAAATGGCTACGATGTCGTGTGCCCCCAAGGTGAATGAGAAGTGGGGCCTCTTTTACACTTGCCTTGCAATTGTGCGTTGGTTTTTCCGCAGGGTAACGCAACGACAATGCAAGGCAATGGGGCCTAGCAGACTTACTGTGTCGCGTTGCAATGGGAATACCTGATAGGCAGCCGACCTACCGCAAAGTCAACGGTGCATTACTGTCTGACTTCTGCAGCGGCGCAGCAGTGGAACAAATAATGAAAGTCAATTGGTGATGCAGAAATTTTAAATATGTTGACGGCGGTGACAGCGCTGGACTGATGGGATCTAGAGGGGGCAGTAGCTCACATTCTAATCCCCCCCCCCCCCCCCTTAGCTCATAGTGTAATATTCCTACTGTATTATTATTATTATTATGTATTTTTATAGCATTAGCATCTTATGCAGCACTCTACAGTCTATATATAGTCATGTCACTAACTGTCCTCAGAGGAGCTCACAATCTAATACCTACCATAGTCATACATAGCTCCCAATTGTCCCTCTTTCGGAGGGACAGTCCCTCTTTGGGAGCCTTGTCCCTCTTTCTCCCTCATTTGTCTCTCTTTCAGGACTTTGTCCCTTTTTCTTTGTAAATCTATATATTTCTCTACTAAAAATGTGTTTGATTGACTCTAAACTTTATCCCCATCTTTTTAATTAATATATTACTAATTTTAAAATGTTAATATGAAGGAAAATGAACCAGGAAAGAAAGGACCAGTGTGGTTTGAATTATAAAACAACATACTTTTCTTATGAAATCTTTATGGTATGCATGACTAGGGGTGTGTCAGGGGCGTGATTAGGAATGTGGCAGGGGTGTGGCTTAAGTGTCCCTCTTTCTCATCTCAAAAAGTTGGGAGGTATGGTCATAGTGTAATGTTTAAACCACAGTAATTACAATTTTGTTTATGAGATATGGCAGGAAACCAGAGTGGCGGAGAAAAAGCTAGTAAACCGAACATACAAACTCCTTGCAGATATTGTTCTGGCCAGGAATTGATCCCTGGACTGCAGTGCTGCATGTGCTAATCACTATCTTGCTCTTTACATACAAGTATGCTGTATAAATTTGGGAGGGTGCTGGAGCACCTAATCGGAAATCACAAACACACAGAAGGTACAAATCTGATACGGACGTGCCCTCGGAAGGCCTGGTGTGAATTTTTGGCGATTTTCTGTGATAGAGCTTTGCGATTCTTGTTCATGAGAATGAGAAATGCATCGCAATCACTGCTAAATGCTGCATGGAGCACGTTTCAGAATCAGAATCAATTTATTTTCGCATAGTAATTTACAAGGAATTTGTCTTGGCAGTTCTTAACAAACACAAACAAAAACAATACAAGGACATACAGTGTGTATATTACAAGTCAAGGACATTATAAGTATAGTGGCAGTAAGCAATGTGAGAATTGTTCATTTACAGCTCTGTGCTGATTACTTTCCAGTGCTAGCAGCTCTACCGTGGTTCTGCATGAAGCATGGCTACCGCTTGAGGAAAAAAGCTGTTCCTGTGTCTGGAGGTTTTAGTTGCGATTGGAGACCGGAATCTTACTCCTGAAGGCATGCGCTGGAAGATGGAGTGAGCTGGGTGAGAGGGGTCAGAGGCAATTTTGGATGCTCTCTTTCTGCACCTGCTAGTGTAAAGATCCTGCAGGGAAGGTAAGCTACAGCCAATTATCCTTTCCGCTGTTCGGATGATGCGCTGCAGCCTTCCCTTTTCTAATGCTGGGCAGGAGCCGAACCATACAGTCATAGATGATGTTATGGTGGATTTGATGATTGCAGTGTAGAACTGCACCATTAGATTTTGAGGTAGGCCAAACTTTTTCAGCTGCCGTAGATGGTACATTCTCTGTTGTGCTTTCTTGACAATAGTGGCGGTGTTGTTGTCCCATTTTAGGTCGTTTGAGATCGTGGACCCAAGAAACTTGAATGACTCTACTTGGGTTATTGTGAGTCCATTTATGGTTAAGGGGAGGTGCTGGGGGGGGGTGGGGGATCTCCTAAAGTCTATTATCATCTCCATGGTTTTGAGAGCATTTAGTTCCAAGTTGTTGCGTTTGCCATGTATGCAGATCACAAGCTTTGCAGTGAGACTGGTCTCATAAGCATACTGGCGTCCATGCTTGTGACCATATCATACCTCCCAACATTTTAAGTGTCGAAAGCGGGACACTTAGGCCACGCCCCTGGCCACGCCCCCAACCCCCTAGTCACGCCCACTAATTTATTTTATTTTTTTAAATTTATTTTTTATTAAAAATTTTTAATTAATTACTCCCGAAAGGGAGGGTGCCAGTGGGAGGGGGAGGAGGGTGGCCGAGGGGGGGAAAAGAAAACCCGATCGAGGCACCAGCCCGGGGATGCGTATGCGGCATGGATGCCGCATAGACGCTATTAAGCTTCTCCCTCCCTCCCTCCTAATGTGCCCCCAGTGTCCCCTTATGTGATTAATTAGGGGGGTTGTCAGTGGAGGGGGGGGAGAATGCCCGTCACCGTGGGTGGGGAGGAGGGTGCCACTTTTAGGTGGGGGGGGGGCGCCTGGGCAGAGAATGGAGGCGGAAAAACTGATCGAGGCTCCAGCCGCGGTACTGAGGGATGCGGGAGCCCGGCTTCAATACTTCCTCCCTCCCTCTGTGAATGCCCCCTAATGTATGTCCGTGTGCCCCCCTCTCCTCCCCTCCCTATGGGCAGAGTGAGCGCAGCGGAGCGGGCAGTCAGGTCCTCTTACCGCTGGCTGATGCACGGCATCCGACCTCCATGTGCTTCCTGTGACGTCATAGTAAACAGGAAGTACATGGAAGTCCGATGCCAGAGACAGTACGCGTGCATCAGCCAGCGGTAAGAGGACCCGACTGCCCGCTCCGCTGCGCTCACTCTGCCTATAGGGAGGGGAGGAGAGGGGGGCACACGGACATACATTAGGGGGCATTCACAGAGGGAGGGAGGAAGTATTGAAGCCGGGCTCCCGCATCCCTCAGTACCGCGGCTGGAGCCTCGATCAGTTTTTCCGCCTCTATTCTCTGCCAGCCGTCGGGATTCGAGAGGGGGGGCCCGGGATAGCGGGAGGGCCCCCCCAAATCGGGAGAATCCCGACGAAAACGGGACGGTTGGGGGGTATGCCATATTTTAAAGGCATTTGTATTGACCTGAAGAAGCGGCTGAGACCTGTAAAACGCATTGTCCTTTTTCATTGTGCTGAATAAATAATTTAAACTTTTTACATTTACACTGTGTTGTTTGCATTCTTCCATCTGGAGTGGTAAAGACACCCTCCCTCCACCTTATTATTATTTTTTGTTTCATTACATTATCTATTTTTGGGCACCTCCATCCCCCATGACTCATACAGATACATTTGTCACAGCACTTTGCTGATCTCCACTGAAACGCTCCTCAAAAGTGCCTGAGCGCTACAGCAAGGTCATCTACCAGGCAACCTAGGCAGGTGCCTGTGGGTGTCAAGGGCCACACCTGCCACCTTCTCTGACCTCTCTTCACTTAAGCTTACCAGTAAGTACATTTTAATCCCTCTCTGCCGAGTGTGAATTAGACCTTAGGGCTGGTACCAGGCCTGGATTTAACTCACAGGAGCCTATAGGCACAGATATCCTGGCATCTTAGACTGCGCCCTCCATGAACCTACAAACCTCACTGAACCTCACCGCAATTGAGCTGGCTATCACTTCTCCCTTACATCCCTTGCCTGTCATAGGTAGCTACAGGTGCCCCTTAGTATTAGGAAGTACCAGAAGTACCCTCAATAATAAGTAACTAGAGGTGCCCCCACACATTAGGTAGCTAGAGAAACCTCAATATTATGTAGCTAGAAGTGCCCCTGACTGAAGGGAGATCTCGTCGGTGGAATGCAGAGAGCAGGGTGAGTAACCTCTCATTTACACACGTGAATCAGACGAAGCACCCTCATGTATTTACCACATATATCAGTGGGAACATTAGATAAAACACCTACTCTGCTCTCTGTTTCACCCTTCACTGCTCAGTCTGCCTGTTATCAGCCCTGATAAAATCCCCGACTGAGCATTCAGTCTGGATTTGCTCAGGAATCATTATAACTGAGTCTGTCTTCTCTGATGTCTTTTCAAGCCCAAGCCTGCCCCCTTCAGGCTCTGCTTTCCTGTTATGTATACTTGCAGCATCACTGAGAGCTGTGATGAGATGGGAGAAGCTGCTAATGTAAGGGTATGTTGAAAAATGTTTTATATATATATATATATATATATATATATATATATATTTGTTAGTCATAAGAGGTTTTTAGAAATGGTGATTTCATTTTGCACACAGACCACTAAAAAATATGCTATTCTGATTAACTGTGTTTTCCTGTCGATCTGACGGTAAAATTGCATGGTGAGTACCAGGCATAGGATCCAGGACTTCACAGGTGGAAGTTGGGCTTCATAGAAGCTGAAATGTGCTATTTGTCCAGCAGGGGGCGCTTAATGACGACTAATTGATCAGCAGTGTTGACCCGGCCGCGCCCTGCAAAGGAATCCATGAGTAATGTTAATGTATGAGAAATGTCCAGCATTCCTCTACATCAGGATTCCTGATTCAGGAACAAAGACTGAAGAAGGCTTATTAGCCAAAAGCTTACTCTTTTTCTGTTAGCCTATAAATGATATCATCCTGATTCAAAACTTCTTCCTTTATATCAGGAACTACATACCAAGCAGTGTTAACGGGGGATATGTAGAAGAGGGACACCTCTGAAGGGAGTCAGGGAAACCTCTCAGCTCTGCTGCCGCCGTGTTTCGCATTGTGAGGGAGGAACGCAGCTGTTGAGTGTCAAAATCCTTCTTTTCATTTCACCAATTTCATCCAACTCATAAAACCTTTCCTTGTTGTGATATTTTTCTTCCCAAGTTTGCAGCCCTTTCTGATTCCTGATAAATTCTGGGTTATTTATGAGCAATAGTGAAAACACCTCGCCGTCCTCTGCTATTGTCCTCCCCAGTATACATGTATCCGAATCCCCCTTTCCCTGGTATAGCTATACTGTACCTGCCGCCGCCCGCCCCTGTGAACACACTCTTCAGCCTCGTGCACACCAGAACGGTTCAGCAGCGTTTTTCGATCCGTTTGCGGAATGCGGATCCGCTAGGGTAATGTATCTCAATGGGGTGGTGCACATCAGAGCGGGAGGCGTTTTGCAGAAACGCATACTCCCGGGCTGCTGCAGATTTTGGATTGGAGAAGCGTTTCTGCCTCCAATGTAAAGTATAGGAAAACTGCAAACCGCTCTGAAAAAACGGCAGTTCAGAGCGGTTTTGCAGGCGTTTTTGTTACAGTAGCTGTTCAGTAACAGCTTTACTGTAACAATATATGAAATCTACTACACCAAAAACGCTTCACAAAACCGCAAAATGCTAGCTGAAACGCTACAGAAAAATAAGAAAAAGTGTTTCAAAATCGGCTAGAATTTTGCGGATCTGCTAGCGGGTTTTGGTGCACACCAGGCCTTCTTGTAGATCCGCATGGTTGCTGGCAGGGCTGGTAAATTTTGCTGCCTGAGCAAAATTGGGAGGATGTGCTCCCCCTCCCCCCCCCCCTCTCCCGATTCAGAATGATCGCACAGCAACCAAAAATTTACTCTGCTTCAATTAATGTTCTCACATGACCTGCTGCAGCTCAACACAATAGCACACTGTCTGGCTGTGAGTCTGTGACAAACCAACTGCTAACCCTCAGCCTCTTCATTACCCACCAGTCAGGACAGCAGTGCCAACTCCTCCCTTCTGCTGTGCAAGTCAAATGTAATACTGCTGCTCTCCTGCCTCCCCCCTCCTCACTCACTCTCAGACTCCTCACACAGCACAACAAGCTGCTTTTCCCCAATGATGACCTCTTCACCTCGCTCTCCTCACGCTTCTCCTTCTACTCTGCTGTAAGTGTAAACACGGTACAAACATGCTGCCCCTGTAATCTCTGCCACCTGATGCAAATGTTTCACCTTGCTGCATGAGAAAACCGGCATGCTTTTGGTGGTACAGATTTTCATCCGATTCAATAATAATTATGGAATCGGGTGGTCGATCGGCCGCGGAATCTATAGCTGTCACTGTTTGGCCACCTTTGGTGTGTAACACTCTCTCCACCCATTTGGAGTTATTCTCTGAGGTGCCTCATGCCTTAGTCATACCCACGTATGCTGGAAATCAGCAGAGGAGCGAGGATGATGCTGAGGCGCTGAGATCCCACCCAGATCCTGGATTCCCTCATGACTTCATCCTGGGAATAGGAAAACGCTGCCAGCAGCTGAGTCATGTTACACTGTTGCAGGGCTTGTGGCCTTTACTCATCTGCAGTACGTGTTATCTGTGTCACTCTGGCCCTAGCAGGACGGTGCCTCTTGTCTGCTGCATTGCGCTTTGTAAAGGGGCACTCTAACTTCACAACACTTGTTTGTGCTGAGCACCGCCTCTTGTCAATGCGTTTTAAATGCTAGATTTATACTTTTTGATCCCCTAGGCCTAGCATGTTGTGGTTTCACTTTCACGTGCAGCAGCCTCCCTCCCATTCCATGTGCAGCCCCCTCATCCATGCGTAGCAACCATGTACTGCAGCCTCCCTCCCATTCCATGTGCAGCCTCCTCTTCCATGTGTAACACCCATATACAGCAACGCCCTTCCCATTCCATGTGCAGCCCCCTCTTCCAAGTGTATCATCCATGTACAGCAGCCCCTCCCATTCCATGTGCAGCCCCCTCTTCCATGTGTATCATCCATGTACAGCAGCCCCTCCCATTCCATGTGCTGCCCCCCTCTTCCATGTGTATCATCCATGTACAGCAGCCCCTCCCATTCCATGTGCAGCCCCCTTTTCTATGTGTATCATCCATGTACAGCAGCCTCTCCCATTCCATGTGCAGCCCCCTCTTCCATGCGTATCATCCATGTACAGCAGCCTCTCCCCCATTCCATGTGCAGCCCCCTCATCCATGCGTAGCATCCATGTACAGCAGCCCCTCCCATTCCATGTGCAGCCCCCTCTTCCATGTGTAACACCCATATACAGCAACGACCTTCCCATTCCATGTGCAGCCCCCTCTTCCATGTGTATCATCCATGTACAGCAGCCCCTCCCATTCCATGTGCTGCCCCCTCTTCCATGTGTATCATCCATGTACAGCAGCCCCTCCCATTCCATGTGCTGCCCCCCTCTTCCATGTGTATCATCCATGTACAGCAGCCCCTCCCATTCCATGTGCAGCCCCCTTTTCCATGTGTATCATCCATGTACAGCAGCCTCTCCCATTCCATGTGCAGCCCCCTCTTCCATGTGTAACATCCATGTACAGCAGCCTCTCCCCCATTCCATGTGCAGCCCCCTCATCCATGCGTAGCATCCATGTACTGCAGCCTCCCTCCCATTCCATGTGTAGCCCCCTCTTCCATGTGTGACATCCATGTACAGCAGCCTCCTCCCATTCCATGTGCAGCCTCCTCTTCCATGTGTAACATCCATGTACAACAGCCTCTCCCCATTCCATGTGCAGCCCCCTCATCCATGCGTAGCATCCATGTACTGCAGCCTCTCTCCCATTCCATGTGCAGCCTCCTCTTCCATGTGTAACATCCATGTACAACAGCCTCTCCCCATTCCATGTGCAGCCCCCTCATCCATGCGTAGCATCCATGTACTGCAGCCTCTCTCCCATTCCATGTGCAGCCTCCTCTTCTATGTGTAACATCCATGTACAGCAGCCCCTCCCATTCCATTTGCAGCCCTCTCATCCATGTGTATCATACATGTACAGCAGCCCCTCCCATTCCATGTGCAGCCTCCTCTTCCATGTGTATCATCCATGTACAGCAGCCCCTCCCATTCCATGTGCAGCCCCCTCTTCCGTATGTATCATCCATGTACAGCAGCCTCTCCCCCATTCCATGTGCAGCCCCCTCTTCCGTATGTATCATCCATGTACTGCAGCCTCCCTCCCATTCCATGTGCAGCCTCCTCTTCCATGTGTAACATCCATGTACAGCAGCCCCTCCCATTCCATGTGCACCCCCCTCTTCCATGTGTATCATCCATGTACTGCAGCCCCTTTATTTCATTAACCATTCCCTTGGGCATCAGTTTCCCTTTTTCCATCTGTTGATCCCCATTTTCAGCCTCCTCTTTCCTATGTAGCAACTGCTCTTTTGTGTTCAGGTGCCCCCTCGGGTTGCTGCCGCCCAAGGCCTGGCCCTTTGTGGCCCTTCCAGAAATCCGGCCCTGTTGCTCTTTCTTTCTCTGTTTTTCAGTCAGGGTTCTCTCTCCTTGTACTTCAGGCTGACACACATAAATCTCTGCTCTTATATGGGGCACTAAGGCTAGGGACCCACTAAAGCAGGGGTCTGGAACCTTTTTGGCTGAGAGAGCCAGAACCGCCACATAACAGAACGGACCAGCATAGAAAGGACCAGTGTGATTTGAATTATAAAAAACAACATATTTTTTTAATGAAATATTTATGGTATGCGATGGGGTGTGATGGGGCATGGTTAGGGGTGTGGCAGAGGTGTGGCTTAAGTGTCCCTCATTCTCATCTCAAAAAGTTGGGAAGTATGGCTATGGTGGTGATGTGTATGCAGTTGATCCGCCGGGCAGCGGCAGTGTTAGACACGTCTTCAGCTTCTCTTGGGTTTCAGCAACATCAGCAATTTCCCCGAGAGCCAGACAGGAGAAATGCTGACTAACAGCTTGTACAATTAGCTAGCTGACTTGGGGGTTGATTCACTTTGTAGGACGAGATCCCCGCACTTTGGCCCAATAGGCTGCCTGTCAAGTGATAGGCAGCCTATTGGCCCAATTAAAGTGCGGGGATCTTGATCTACAAAGACACTGGACCACGGGGCTCTTGTCCTACATAGTCACTGGACCTGACAGGGTCCAGAGTGGGACAACTGGAGCAGCTGTTAGTTTTGGGGGGAGTGCGAGTAATGGTGCATGCTACAGCAGTAACGTGCCTGCTTGAGCAGTGTAGCTTAGTGAATAAACTCCTACTGATTTGTCTGTGAGCCAGATGTAGCCATCAAAACAGCCACATCTGGCTCCTGAGCCATAGGTTCCCTACCCCAGCACTAAAGGGATTCCACCAGCACTTTGGGATTGCCAGCAATCATCATATATTTTCTACTCATTTATATGTGTTATGTTTACCCTCTTTTTGTTGTAAAAAGGTGGCCAGTAATTTATTGGTCTCAGGGGCGGTTCTTCCATGAAGCAACGTGAATACCATGCTTCAGGGCGGCAACAATTAGAGGGCGGCAAGAGGCGGCTCACCTCCCCAAATGTCCCCATCCTCGCACTCCCCGTCTCCCCCTCCCTAGATGCCTGGTGACACTTCACTCTGCTCTCAGCATTCCAGCGATGGGATATCCATCCGCCAGTCCAGCATCCTGTATCCATGGCTACAGCGCTGCCTCATGTGACCTGTTACGTGCTGCCGGGTCACATAAAGCACCGCTGTAGTCAGAGAGTAAGCAGGACTTCATGTGTGGCTGGTGATCCCATCGCTTATCTGCTGAGAGTGGGTGAGTGATGCAGCGCAGGTGCAGGTACTTTGTTTGCTAGGGATTTTGGGTATGGCTGACATTTCCAGGTAGAGAGCTACGAGCTGTACAGCAATTCTAAAGCTATTTTGCAGCATTGCTATACTTTAAGGGCACCTGTAGGAAAAAAGTGCACTTTTTTTTTTATTCCAGAGGCTTCCCTGTCCTCCCCCACCAGGCATTTCCAGGGATGCCCCCTCCCCCAAAACCATTGGCTTCTTGGTACTGCGCAGGTGCAGTGCAGCGAGCTTCGGTAGGTCATAGAGCAGGATCGGTGACACAGAAGGAGACAGGGGAGGCCTCTGGAGGTTCTCCCAAAGTATGTAACTTTTTAAATTTTTGCAACTCTCATGATTGCAGGACCCACGATTTGGCCTAATCTCAATCACTCCAGTGTTTTCGCTAGCACTAAAATATAATCTTTTCTAAAACCACAGAAATTGGTTTTAGTAGTGGTGGTCATAACTGAGTAGCTAGGAGTACGTAGCTACCCGGAATCAAAATTTAAATGAGATCGGGAGGGACGAGGTGTCCGCATTACACGTGATGTCACTTCCATGCTCCCTTCTTCAACCCAACTTCAATGTAGCCACCCCCACCCTCTGGAATGCCCTTCCGCCACCCATCAGACTTGCTCCCTCCTTCAACACATTCAAGCAAGCCGTCAAAACCCACCTCTTTAAGATGGCCTGTCCACCCCCTACCACACAGTAACTCTCTACTAAATTTCACAGCCCCACCTAGTGTTTCCACCCCACCCCTTTAGATTGTAAGCCTCTGGCAGGGTCCTCCCTTCCCTAGTGCAATTTACAGGATCAGGTGCTCCTTTCCTATGACAGCCTCATACTTGTACTACTGGGCCTACCTAACCAGCCCCAAATCACATGATCATGTATCTTGTACCGTGTGCCTTATATAACTTTGTTCTATGTTGTATAACCTTGTTATGTCTGTCATCCTTGTATCATTGTATATATTTATTGTCCAGCGCTGTTTAATATGTTGGCGCTTTATAAATACAATAAATAATAATGATAATGATGTTGCAATTATATTGCTATGACACTTTCACACCAGTGGGTCAACAAATTCCGTTGGCATAACGCGCGGCATGCTGTGCATCACTGGCTGACGTGTGCACTAACTGCTGCAGTGTAAGCGTATGTCTGTGGACTGTATGCACTACTGCATGCATCGCATTGGTAATGTGCAATGCAACTTTTCGACACTGTTGCGCTGCAGTCCTATTTTTTCAGGATGCCCAATGCAACATGTATAGTGTGAGAGCACCCTAAGGGCCCTTTGCCACAGCTGCGTTTTGACCTGTCCTGCTATATTTTTCACGCAATTGGCCTCCTATAGAAAGTTTAGGAGTGAAGGAAAATTGCATTGCAATCGCAGACGCCATGCGATCTTCCGGCAAATCGACAATTCAATTTTCCCACTAGGTTTTTTTTGCCTCCCATCGAAAATCGCAAAAACACCACAATTGTGCTGTACATTGGATGAATCGCAGCCCGAAAGTGGTGGAATCGCAATTGCACTGTGGAAAAGGGGCAACATGGTGGCGTAGTGGTCAGCACTCTCGCCTTGCAGCACTGGGTCCCCTGTCCGAATCCCAGCCAGGGCACTATCTGCATGGAGTTCGTATGTTCTACCATGTCTGCATGGGTTTCCTCCAGTAACTCTGGTTTTCTCCCACACCCCAAAAATATACAGATAAGTTAATTGACTTCTCCCTAAATTGGCCCTAGACTAGGATACATACACTACACAATACATGGATAGACATATGACTATGGTAGGGATTAGATTGTGAGCCCCTATGAGGGACAGTTAAGCGACAAGAAAGTATGTACTCTGTACAGTGCTGCGAAAGATGTTGGTGCTATATAAATTCAAAATCTATAAATAAGTTGAGAAAATAATTAAAAGGCAGCAAAATTCAGTAATAGGGTGTGAAGGAAATGCAGGGACAAGAGGGTGTCTGTGGACACATCGCAAAATTAATGTCACATGAATGTGAAATATTTCAACTTCCTGTGACCGGAGGGCATATTATTAATACCGTGGAACTGAAATTTTCTGGCCTTTGTTTCCCTTCCTCACGCCTCCGATTTATAAAATCAAAAGTTGCTTCATCTTTGTGTCACACCCATGGCAAACCAGGAATTGCTTCACAAGCCTCCGACTCAACAGGAAAAACCCTCTTAAGGGCCCACTCACACTGGGGATTGCAGAACTCTAGCGATTGGCGTTAGCATTTTGGCATGGCGATTTTTTCACTTAAAATGACGATTTTTCACTGTATATTAAGGCTAATTCACATTGGGCGCTTGCACGCCGCTTCCCAGCGATCATGTTCAGGTATGCGACTCGGCTGCAAAATCTTGTGATTTCAGGTCCCCAAAGACGCTGCCTGCAGCACGTTTGCGATTGTTCGAAATTGCAAACGCCGCAGTGTGAATATATCCACAGGGATACATTAGTAGCAGCGCTTTGCTGATCGTCGGTGATCATCAAAGCGCTGGAAAATCGCCAAGTGTCAACCAGCCCTTATTGTGATTTTTGAGCGATCGCGATTAGCGTTTTACTTTAACATTGCAATTGCGATCGCTCAAAAATGGCGATAAAACGATGCATGAACCGTTACGTTTACCGTGAATCACTGGCGGCCGCGGCGGTGGGATCACTGCCATATCGATTTCATTACACTAGCATTTCAAAAAGCGCTAGCGATTGCCGGTAACGGACGCTAATCGCCCCAGTGTGAATGGGTCCTAAGTGTGTAAAAACTTAACAGTTGGCATTTTGTGAAGTAGCCAGATGATCGCCCACCGCCTGACTGTCACAGATAACCAGGCACAGGAAGGGTTAAATCAGACATTTCTGCACACGAAGCACCTTGTGCTGCATCTGGCCACAGATTGAGGAAATCCCTCCATGTGTGATGTGTCATTTTCCTGTGATTCACGCCCGCTCCCCTCCCGCCCGTCCGCAGGCCCTGCGTTACCACAGAAACACCGGTTTATTTTCCCCAAACATTGCACTGGGCCGTGGCCGAGGCAGAATGTGAGAGAACACAAGGCCTTTTCCAAAGTAAATAGCGAATCCAGGGCTAAACGGCCAAGAGTGCGCAGACCAGCAGACCCCGCTCCGCCTTCACATTGTTCCTCACAGAAAAGGAAAAATACTCCCTTGTTTTCTCACCTCAGCACTTGCCTCAGAAAAATCCCAAATATTTCAGCGCTGTTTACACACCTTAAATCCTCCTTCAACACCATTATTTATATAGCTGGAGTTCTCAAGGTGAGCGCCTGATCTTACTACAGTATGTGGAGGGCAAGGTAACCTTGCTTCTCATATTACATGGTGTCTCTGTTCTGTTCGGACAAGATGGAGGCCAATGTGGAGGATGGGAGGCACACATAGCCAGACACTCACAGGGATAAACTCGGCCGAGGAGGCCTTTAGGGACCTCCTCGCCCGAGAATCTAGCACGTGTATGAGATCCAGCATAGCGTGTCTTTTTCCTGGGAATACACAATGAGATTTTCTGTCAGATTTACTGTCAGATCGATTATTTCCAACAGGTCCAATCTGATTTCCAAACGATTCTCCAGTTTTTTCTATGGAAAATTGATCAGAAATCAGATCAGACCTGCCAGAAAAACACCCTCAGGATAGGTAGGTAGTAGCCAGGTATAGGTGCCCCCTGCATAGGAAGCCAGGCATAGGTGCCCCCAGAATAGAGGTTAGCCATGTATAGTTGCCCCAGTCTAGGTTACCCAGGAATAGTTGCCCCCAGTATAGGTAGCCAGACATAGCTGCTCCCAGCATAGGTGCCCCATAGTATACATTAGCCAGGTATAGGTGCCCAAAGTATAGGTAGCCAGACATAGCTGCTCCCAGCATAGGTGCCCCATAGTATACGTTAGCCATGTATAGTTGCCCCAGTCTAGGTTAGCCATGTATAGTTTCCCCCAGTATAGGTAGCCAGACATAGCTGCTCCCAGCATAGGTGCCCCATAGTATACGTTAGCCAGGTATAGGTGCCCAAAGTATAGGTAGACAGGTAAAGTTGCCCAGAGTATAGTTTGTCTCCAGTATAGGCAGCCCATATAGTTGTCCCCATTATTGACAAGACAAATAACATTTAACTTGCGCTTTTCTCCTGGCGGACTCAAAGCGCCAGAGCTGCAGCCACTAGGACGTGCTGTATAGGCAGTAGCATTGTTAGGGAGACTTGCCTAAGGTCTCTTGCTAAATAGGTGCTGGCTTACTGAACAGGCAGAGCCGAGATTCGAACCCTGGTCTCCTCTCCTGTGTCAGAGGCAGAGCCCTTAACCATTACAACATATTGGCAGCCAGTATAGTTGCCCCCAGTATAGGCAGCCAGTATAGTTGCCCCCAGTATAGGCAGCCAGTATAGTTGCCCCCAGTATAGGCAGCTAGTAAAGTTACTCCCATTATTGACGGCCAGTATAGTTTCCCCCATTATTGGCAGCCAGTATAGTTTCACCCAGTATAGGCATCCTCGTCACAAAGAAAAGAGACTGCACTCCACTGGCTGCAATTCAAATTGCTATATTCAGGAACAAGACATTACATGTTAAGGATAAACTCCTTCATCAGATGTCAAACGGTCCGGTTGGAGACTTGGCACCGGCAAAATATCGGGTTGAGTACACCTGAAATAGCTGTAGTCGTGGCAACTACACACAAAAAGGACTGTAGGCATCCTCATTGCCTGCTATTGGCTGACAAGACCCCGTGATATCATGATTGACAAGCACCATCTTTACTGTGCATGCCTTGGAAAATTCCATTTTCCAAGGAACTGTCACCTTGTTCTGAGGAGGCCATTGTTTAATGTCCTTGTGAGAATATTTTCATAACAATGGCTCATGTTTATGTTGTTCGTCGCCAGCTGGTCTGGCATCTGCCCTGGATATCTCTGACACAGCCTTGGCAGTTCTAGTACAATGTTCTACTGAAAATCTCTCGAAGAGAAATTCTCGAAGAGAAATTCTCCTTAAAGGGCGATTCTGCACATCAAGTCTTTTAACTAACTCAGTTAAAATAACTGAGGCCTACAAATTCAAGTATATAATACTTAAATTCTAACAGCCCCTAGTATAGGTTAGCCAGGTAGGTGCCCCAAGTAGGTAGCCAGCCTGCTCCCCCTGCAGGAGAGTGGTTCTCCTGGTAATGGCGCATATACAGGAAGTACTTACTACGGGAGTTGCTTTCCTGTTTCTTCATCAATGCAGGTCCCCACTGACCTGAGGTCTATTAGGGAGGGGAAAACCGAGGACTGTAGTAGAGGAGGCGGCCATCGATTCAGTCAGAAGGTAAAATGAGCGACGGCCATGGGGAGGGATGGGGTCAGGCGGGATGCCGCTCTCCTGTCACTGCCGCCTGACTCACGCTGTTCACGTGGCATCATGGGCAGACCATCCCTGGTTGGGGTGAATGGTGGGCAATCGACAGCGGCATAGCTTTGAACCAGAATAAGCCAGCAGCTATGGCAGCAGTGTGCTGACATGTGACTGAAGATCCCAAGGTGGTAATTCAGCTAAAGTGTTACCATCATGGAGATGTTGATCACTTTAACTACTTTGGCCTCCTGGACGTAGTAGCTACGCCCAGGAGGCCATGTGCGTGTCCGCGCGCTCCCGCGGCCGATCGCGCGTGTGCACGCACGCTCCCGGCCACGGATCGTTAGCCCACGAATCAGTGAATCGGGCTATGGTGCCCGATCACTGATTCCTCTCCCCCGCAGAAAAAGCGACAGCTTCTCTCAGAAGCTCCGCTTTTTCTGGTTGTTGCGTCCCCCATACGTCCCTCTAAGCGTATGTTACGCTTAGAGTGACGTCATGTAAACAAACTCATGGCCGCCATCTTGTGGCCAAAAAGTAAATCTACAACTAAAAGTAAAAAAAAAAATCTTAACACACATTTACATTATAAAAGTTCTGTTTACCTCCCACCCTCCCAAAAAATACCCAAATAAAATGTTTAATATTAAAAAAAAAAACATTACAATATTAAAAAAAAAAAAAACATGTAAATATTTACCTAAGGGTCTAAACTTTTTAAATATCAATGTGAAGATGAAATATTTCTATACTTTTTTTATTTTAAACTTGTAAATAGTGATCGATGCAAAACGGAAAAAATGCACATTTATTTCCAAATAAAATATTGTCGCCATACATGGTTATAGGGACATAATTTTAACGGTGTAATAACCCGGACATATAGGCAAATACAATACGTGAGTTTTAATTATGGAGGCATGTATTATTTTAAAACTATAATGGCTGAAAACTGAGAAATAATGAATTTTTTCAGTTTTTCTCTTATTCTTCCTG